>NC_053023.1:507132178-507353436 GCF_003073215.2 Triticum urartu | reverse complement strand
GGAAAGCAACATTGACAGAACGGACGTTTGGGCAACTAGCCTACACCAAATTAACACAATATGGCACAGCTATCATCAGCCACGTAAGGTAATACGAAAGCAACATTGACACAATGAATGAATGGGCAACCAGAGAAGCACTACAATTTAGTAATGTGCGTGATATGAGATAGTACATTCATGCAGCTCAGTATGCAAAACTACCAGGCAATTTTCCTTACAAAAATCAACATTGGCGCCTTTAACATTTTGCTACAACTAATTTTAGATTAGATAAAGGTTAGATTCACGCCGATTAACAAAATACTTGCCGATGTAAAAATATAGTGATATACAACAGGTACTTACATCAGCATTGGAGCACAGAGAATTCCCGCAAGATATTTTCCTCGAATACGATCCCAATGGAGGAAGTCTTGTATCGTTTAACCTTATTTTCTAAAACAGAGATGGGTAATAAACATGTAGAAAATATGACCAGAATGCTATAAAATTTCATGATGCAAGGATACGCACACGCTTCTTAGAATGGAGTTGACATTCTTTTGCTGGACTAGATCAGACTAGTTCTTTGGCCACTGGAATCTGCTTATTATTAGTGGGAGTTGGGTTTCTCTGTGCTGGAGCAGTATCTATGAAAAATGGAGTTGGTTTATTATCTCCTATCGTTTGGATCTTTTGCAAAGACCTGGTTTGTAACCCTTCAAATTCTAACATAGCCGTCTTCCCCTTGCATGCCTTATATAGAAGAATGGTGATTCAGTTATAAAACATGCTACAACAGAGATGGAATAGGTACTGTAAGTGCATCTAGTGCCCCTTAGTGATTTTGGTGTATTGAAGACTTATAGGTTAAGGGACTAATGCGTTTGTGAGTGTACACAGGTCTTTAAGTCTATGAGGAGCTTGATATTTACAGAGAAAGTCGACCCCTAAAAATGAAGTTCTTCGACTGAAGACTTTGGATCACTGAAGACTTTCTGAAGACTTTGAAAGTGAAGAAATTGGTGTGACCTTGAAGACTTGGTATTCATTCGAGGAACATGAAGCGTGAAGACTTTTGTTTTCGTAATTTCATTTTCTCTTTCTTGAGTCATAGGAAACACCGTACTGTTAAAGGAGGTCGAGGAAATACTAAGGAAAAAATTCCAAGTGATGCTCAACTCAAAATCCTACACCTACCAATCCCTTCGAGTGAAGCCATTGGAAATCTCATACAGTTCAGTCAATTTCTTCAGTGACAGAGACGAAGTTCTTCTGATCTCTAAGGAATTTGTCCTGACTGAGGAGTTAGGAATTCACCAGTGTGGATTGCCTACATAGTGAGGAACAGGATAGCCCTGAGGATTTTGCTACTCAAAATTCCGACCGTTGCTGTGCTATGCGCCAGCTGTCCCAAAATATCTATCCACCTAACGGTCATATCATTAAAGGTCATTTATGTCTTATCACGTCGGGCTGGTCCCTAGGCTATAAATAGCCGCCCCCTACAACCACTAGTTGGTTGGCTGCTCCGAGAGAAACTGACACTTGTCATTTGAGAGCAACCCATCCTCTGAGGACTTTGAGCGAAAATCATCAAGAGAGGAAAAACCAAAAACCCAAAACCCAAACACCTACAAACCCCAAGTGATTGAGCATCACTGAAGAGATTGATCCTGCGTGGATCCGACGCTTGTTACCTTTGAAGACTGTGCTTCTTCCAGACGGTTAGGCGTCATGGTCTAGAGCATCCAAGAGGAATTGTGGATCACCGAGTTGTTGGAAATATGCCCTAGAGGCAATAATAAAAGGATTATTATTATATTTCCTTGTCCATGATAATTGTCTTTTATTCATGCTATAATTGTGTTATCCGGAAATCGTAATACATGTGTGAATACTTAGACACCAACATGTCCCTAGTAAGCCTCTAGTTAACTAGCTCGTTGATCAACAGATAGTCATGGTTTCCTGACTATGGACATTGGATGTCATTGATAACGAGATCACATCATTAGGAGAATGATGTGATGGACAAGACCCAATCCTAAACATAGCACAAGATCGTATAGTTCGTTTGCTAGAGTTTTTCCAATATCAAGTATCGTTTCCTTAGACCATGAGATCGTGTAACTCCCGGATACCGTAGGAGTGCTTTGGGTGTACCAAACGTCACAACGTAACTGGGTGACTATAAAGGTATACTACGGGTATCTCCGAAAGTGTCTGTTGGGTTGACACGGATCAAGACTGGGATTTGTCACTCCGTATGATGGAGAGGTATCTCTGGGCCCACTCGGTAAAGCATCATCATAGTGAGCTCAGAGTGACCAAGTGTCTGGTCACGGGATCATGCATTACGGTACGAGTAAAGTGACTTGCCGGTAACGAGATTGAACGAGGTATTGGGATACCGACGATCGAATCTCGGCAAGTAACGTACCGATTGACAAAGGGAAATGTATACGGGGTTGCTTGAATCCTCGACATCGTGGTTCATCCGATGAGATCATCGAGGAGCATGTGGGAGCCAACATGGGTATCTAGATCCCGCTGTTGGTTGTTGACCGGAGAGCCATCTCGGTCATGTCTACATGTGTCCCGAACCCGTAGGGTCTACACACTTAAGGTTCGGTGACGCTAGGGTTGTAGAGATATAATATGTAGTAACCCGAAAGTTGTTCAGAGTCCCGGATGAGATCCCGGACGTCACGATGAGTTCCGGAATGGTCCGGAGGTGAAGAATTATATATAGGAAGTGCAGTTTCGGCCATCGGGAGAGTTTCGGGGTCACCGGTATTGTACCGGGACCACCGGAAGGGTCCCGGGGGTCCATCGGGTGGGGCCACCCATCCCGGAGGGCCCCATGGGCTATAGTGGGGAGAGGAACCAGCCCATAGTGGGCTGGTGCACCCCCCTTGGCCCACCCCAAGCGCCTAGGGTTGGGAACCCTAGGGTGGGGGGCGCCCCACCTGGCTTGGGGGGCACTCCACCCCTTGGCCGCCCCCCCTAGGAGATCCCATCTCCTAGGGCCAGCGCCCCCTCCTAGGGGAGCCTATATAAAGGGGGGGGAGGGAGGGGCAGCCGCACCCTTGAGTCTTGGCGCCTCCCTCTCCCCTGCTACACCTCTCCCTCTCGAAGTAGAACGACGAAGCCCTGCTGCGGTGACCCCTGCATCCACCACCACGCCGTCGTGCTGCTGGATCTTCATCAACCTCTCCTTCCGCCTTGCTGGATCTAGAAGGAGGAGACGTCACGCTGACCGTATGTGTGTTGAACGCGGAGGTGCCGTCCGTTCGGCGCTAGGATCTCCGGTGATTTGGATCACGTCGAGTACGACTTCCTCATCCCCGTTCTTTGAACGCTTCCGCGCGTGATCTACAAAGGTATGTAGATGCAATCTGATCACTCGTTGCTAGATGAACTCATAGATGGATCTTGGTGAAACCGTAGGAATTTTTTTTGTTTTCTGCAACGTTCCCCAACAGTGGTATCAGAGCCAGGTTTATGCGTAGTTCTCTTTGCATGAGTAGAACACAATTTGTTGTGGGCGTAGATGTTGTCAACTTTCTTGCCGCTACTAGTCTTATTTTGCTTCAGCGGTATTGTGGGATGAAGCGGCCTGGACCAACCTTACACGTACGCTTACGTGAGACCGGTTCCACCGACTGACATGCACTAGTTGCATAAGGTGGCTGGCGGGTGTCTGTCTCTCCCACTTTGCTTGAAGCGGATTTGGTGAAAAGGGTCCTTATGAAAGGTAAATAGAAGTTGACAAATCACGTTGTGGCTTTCACGTAGGTAAGAAAACGTTCTTGCTAGAACCCTATTGCAGCCACGTAAAACTTGCAAACAACAATTAGAGGACGTCTAACTTGTTTTTGCAGCAAGTGTTTTGTGATGTGATATGGCCAAAGTTGTGATGAATGATGAATGATATATATGTGATGTATGAGATGTTCATGCTATTGTAATAGGAATCACGACTTGCATGTCGATGAGTATGACAACCGGCAGGAGCCATAGGAGTTGTCTTTATTTTTTGTATGACCTGCGTGTCATTGAGAAACGCCATGTAAATTACTTTACTTTATTGCTAAACGTGTTAGCCATAGTAGTAGAAGTAATAGTTGGCGAGCAACTTCATGGAGACACGATGATGGAGATCATGATGATGGAAATCATGGTGTCATGCCGGTGACGAGATGATCATGGAGCCCCAAGATGGAGATCAAAGGAGATATGTGATATTGGCCATATCATGTCACTATTATTATTTGATTGCATGTGATGTTTATCATGTTTTTGCATCTTGTTTACTTAGAACGACGGTAGTAAATAAGATGATCCCTCATAATAATTTCAAGAAAGTGTTCCCCCTAACTGCGCACCGTTGCGACAGTTCGTTGTTTCGAAGCACCACATGATGATCGGGTGTGATAGATTCCAACGTTCACATACAACGGGTGTAAGACAGATTTACACATGCAAACACTTAGGTTGACTTGACGAGCCTAGCATGTACAGACATGGCCTTGGAACACAGAAGACCGAAAGGTCGAGCATGAGTCGTATAGAAGATACGATCAACATGAAGATGTTCACCGATGTTGACTAGTCCGTCTCACGTGATGATCGGACATGGCCTAGTTAACTCGGATCATGTTATACTTAGATGACTGGAGGGATGTCTATCTGAGTGGGAGTTCATTGAATAATTTGATTAGATGAACTTAATTATCATGAACTTAGTCTAAAATCTTTACAACATGTATTGTAGATCAAATGGCCAACGTTGTCCTCAACTTCAACGCGTTCCTAGAGAAAACCAAGCTGAAAGACGATGGCAGCAACTATACGGACTGGGTCCGGAACCTGAGGATCATCCTCATAGCTGCCAAGAAAGATTATGTCCTACAAGCACCGCTAGGTGAAGCACCTGCTCTCCCTGCAGAACAAGACGTTATGAACGCTTGGCAGACACGTACCGATGATTACTCCCTCGTTCAGTACGGCATGCTTTACAGCTTAGAGCCGGGGCTCCAAAAGCGTTTTGAGAGACACGGAGCATATGAGATGTTCAAAGAGCTGAAAATGGTTTTTCAAGCTCATGCCTGGGTCGAGAGATATGAAGTCTCCAACAAGTTCTTCAGTTGTAAGATGGAGGAAAACAGTTCTGTCAGTGAGCACATACTCACTATGTCTGGGTTACATAACCACTTGACTCAGCTGGGAGTTAATCTCCCGGATGACGCGGTCATTGACAGAATCCTTCAGTCGCTTCCACCGAGCTACAAGAGCTTTGTGATGAACTTCAATATGCAGGGGATGGAAAAGACCATTCCTGAAGTATTTGCAATGCTGAAATCAGCAGAGCTAGAAGTCAAAAAGGAACATCAAGTGTTGATGGTGAATAAAACCACTAAGTTCAAGAAAGGCAAGGGTAAGAAAAACTTCAAGAAGGACGGCAAGGGAGTTGCCGCGCCCGGCAAGCAAGCTGCCGGGAAGAAGCCAAAGAATGGACCCAAGCCCGAGACTGAGTGCTTTTATTGCAAGGAAAGTGGTCACTGGAAGCGGAACTGCCCCAAATACTTAGCGGACAAGAAGGCCGGCAAAACGAAAGGTATATGTGATATACGTGTAATTGATGTGTACCTTATCAGTACTCATAGTAGCTCCTGGGTATTTGATACCGGTGCAGTTGCTCACATTTGTAACTCAAAGCAGGAGCTGCGGAATAAGCGGAGACTGGCGAAGGATGAGGTGACGATGCGCGTCGGGAATGGTTCCAAGGTCGATGTGATCGCCATCGGCACGCTACCTCTACATTTACCTACATGATTAGTTTTGAACCTCAATAATTGTTATTTAGTGCCAAGTTTGAGCATGAACATTGTATCAGGATCTCGTTTAATACGAGATGGATACTCATTTAAATCCGAGAATAATGGTTGTTCTATTTATATGAGAGATATGTTTTATGGTCATGCTCCGATGGTGAATGGTTTATTCTTAATGAATCTCGAGCGTAATGCTACACATATTCATAGTGTGAGTACCAAAAGATGTAAGGTTGATAATGATAGTCCCACATACTTGTGGCACTGCCGCCTTGGTCACATAGGTGTCAAACGCATGAAGAAGCTCCATGCAGATGGACTTTTAGAGTCTCTTGATTACGAATCATTTGACACGTGCGAACCATGCCTCATGGGTAAAATGACCAAGACTCCGTTCTCAGGAACAATGGAGTGAGCAACCAACTTATTGGAAATCATACATACTGATGTGTGCGGTCCAATGAGTGTTGAGGCTCGCGGTGGTTATCGTTATGTTCTCACCCTCAGTGAGTGACTTGAGTAGATATGGGTATGTCTACTTAATGAAACACAAGTCCGAGACCTTTGAAAAGTTCAAGGAATTTCAAAGTGAGGTTGAGAATCAACGTGACAGGAAAATCAAGTTCTTGCGATCAGATCGTGGAGGAGAATACTTGAGTCACGAGTTTGGCACACACTTAAGAAAATGTGGAATAGTTTCACAACTCACGCCGCCTGGAACACCTCAGCGTAATGGTGTGTCCGAACGTCGTAATCGCACTCTATTAGATATGGTGCGATCTATGATGTCTCTTACCGATTTACCACTATCTTTTTGGGGCTATGCTTTAGAGACTGCCGCATTCACTTTAAATAGGGCTCCGTCAAAATCCATTGAGACGACACCGTATGAATTATGGTTTGGGAAGAAACCTAAGCTGTCGTTTCTAAAAGTTTGGAGATGCGATGCTTATGTCAAGAAACTTCAACCTGAAAAGCTCGAACCCAAGTCGGAAAAATGCGTCTTCATAGGATACCCTAAAGAAACTATTGGTATACCTTCTACCTCAGATCCGAAGGCAAGATCTTTGTTGCCAAGAATGGATCCTTTCTAGAGAAGGAGTTTCTCTCGAAAGAAGTAAGTGGGAGGAAAGTAGAACTTGATGAAGTATTACCTCTTGAACCGGAAAATGGCGCAACTCAAGAAAATGTTCCTAAGGTGCCTGCACCGACTAGAGAGGAAGTTAATGATGATGATCATGAAACTTCAGATCAAGTTGCTACTGAACTTCGTAGGTCCACAAGGACACGTTCCGCACCAGAGTGGTACGGCAACCCTGTCTTGGAAATCATGTTGTTAGACAACGGTGAACCTTCGAACTATGAAGAAGCGATGGCGGGCCCGGATTCCGACAAATGGCTGGAAGCCATGAAATCTGAGATAGGAACCATGTATGAAAACGAAGTATGGACTTTGACTGACTTGCCCGTTGAGCGGCGAGCCATAGAAAATAAATGGATCTTTAAGAAGAAGACAGACGCGGATGGTAATGTGACCATCTATAAAGCTCGGCTTGTCGCTAAGGGTTATCAACAAGTTCAAGGGGTTGACTATGATGAGACTTTCTCACCGGTAGCGAAGCTGAAGTCCGTCCGAATCATGTTAGCAATTGCCGCATTCTATGATTATGAGATATGGCAAATGGACGTCAAAACGGCATTCCTTAATGGTTTCCTAAAGGAAGAATTGTATATGATGCAGCCGGAAGGTTTTGTCGATCCTAAGAATGCTGACAAGGTGTGCAAGCCCCAACGCTCGATTTATGGGCTGGTGCAAGCATCTCGGAGTTGGAACATTCGCTTTGATGAGATGATCAAAGCGTTCGGTTTTATGCAGACTTATGGAGAAGCCTGCGTTTACAAGAAAGTGAGTGGGAGCTCTGTAGCATTTCTCATATTATATGTAGATGACATACTTTTGATGGGAAATGATATAGAGCTTTTGGACAGCATTAAGGCCTACTTGAATAAAAGTTTTTCAATGAAGGACCTTGGAGAAGCTGCTTATATATTAGGCATCAAGATCTATAGAGATAGATCAAGACGCCTCATAGGTCTTTCACAAAGCACATACCTTGATAAGATATTGAAGAAGTTCAATATGGATCAGTCTAAGAAGGGGTTCTTGCCTGTGTTGCAAGGTGTGAAATTGAGCTCAGCTCAATGTCCGACCACGACAGAAGATATAGAAGAGATGAGTGTCATCCCCTATGCCTCAGCCATAGGTTCTATTATGTATGCCATGCTGTGTACCAGACCTGATGTAAACCTTGCCGTAAGTTTGGTAGGTAGGTACCAAAGTAATCCCGGCAAGGAACACTGGACAGCGGTCAAGAATATCCTGAAGTACCTGAAAAGGACTAAGGAAATGTTTCTCGTTTATGGAGGTGACGAAGAGCTCGTCGTAAAGGGTTACGTCGACGCTAGCTTCGACACAGATTTGGATGACTCTAAGTCACAAACCGGATACGTGTATATTTTGAATGGTGGGGCAGTAAGCTGGTGCAGTTGCAAGCAGAGCGTCGTGGCGGGATCTACATGTGAAGCGGAGTACATGGCAGCCTCGGAGGCAGCGCATGAAGCAATTTGGGTGAAGGAGTTCATCACTGACCTAGGAGTCATACCCAATGCGTCGGGGCCGATCAAACTCTTCTGTGACAAAACTGGAGCTATTGCACTTGCCAAGGAGCCCAGGTTTCACAAGAAGACCAGGCACATCAAGCGTCGCTTCAACTCCATTCGTGAAAATGTTCAAGATGGAGACATAGATATTTGTAAAGTACATACGGACCTGAATGTAGAAGATCCATTGACTAAACCTCTCCCTAGAGCAAAACATGATCAACACCAGAATTCCATGGGTGTTCGATTCATCACAATGTAACTAGATCATTGACTCTAGTGCAAGTGGGAGACTGTTGGAAATATGCCCTAGAGGCAATAATAAAAGGATTATTATTATATTTCCTTGTTCATTATAATTGTCTTTTATTCATGCTATAATTGTGTTATCCAGAAATCGTAATACATGTGTGAATACTTAGACACCAACATGTCCCTAGTAAGCCTCTAGTTAACTAGCTCGTTGATCAACAGATAGTCATGGTTTCCTAACTATGGACATTGGATGTCATTGATAACGAGATCACATCATTAGGAGAATGATGTGATGGACAAGACCCAATCCTAAACATAGCACAAGGTCGTATAGTTTGTTTGCTAGAGTTTTTCCAATGTCAAGTATCTTTTCCTTAGACCATGAGATCGTGTAACTCCCGGATACCGTAGGAGTGCTTTGGGTGTACCAAACGTCACAACGTAACTGGGTGACTATAAAGGTATACTACGGGTATCTCCGAAAGTGTCTGTTGGGTTGACACGGATCAAGACTGGGATTTGTCACTCCGTATGACGGAGAGGTATCTCCGGGCCCACTCGGTAATGCATCATCATAATCAGCTCAAAGTGACCAAGTGTCTGGTCACGGGATCATGCATTACGATACGAGTAAAGTGACTTGCCGGTAACAAGATTGAACGAGGTATTGGGATACCGACGATCGAATCTCGGGCAAGTAACATACCGATTGACAAAGGGAATTGTATACGGGGTTGCTTGAATCCTCGACATCATGGTTCATCCGATGAGATCATCAAGGAGCATGTGGGAGCCAACATGGGTATCCAGATCCCGCTGTTGGTTATTGACCGGAGAGCCATCTCGGTCATGTCTACATGTCTCCCGAACCCGTAGGGTCTACACACTTAAGGTTCGGTGATGCTAGGGTTGTAGAGATATAATATGCAGTAACCCGAAAGTTGGTCAGAGTCCCGGATGAGATCCCGGACGTCACGAGGAGTTCCGGAATGGTCCGGAGGTGAAGAATTATATATAGGAAGTGCAGTTTCGGCCATCGGGAGAGTTTTGGGGTCACCGGTATTGTACCGGGACCACCGGAAGGGTCCCGGGGGTCCACCGGGTGGGGCCACCCATCCCGGAGGGCCCCATGGGCTAAAGTGGGGAGGGGAACCAGCCCATAGTGGGCTGGTGCGCCTCCCTTGGCCCACCCCATGCGCCTAGGGTTGGGAACCCTAGGGTGGGGGCCGCCCCACCTGGCTTGGGGGGCACTCCACCCCTTGGCCGCCGCCCCCCTAGGAGATCCCATCACCTAGGGCCGGCGCCCCCCCTAGGGGAGCCTATATAAAGGGGGGAGGGAGGGGCAGCCGCACCCTTGAGTCTTGGCGCCTCCCTCTACCCTGCTACACCTCTCCCTCTCGTAGTAGAACGGCGAAGCCCTGCTGCGGTGACCCCGGCATCCACCACCACGCCGTCGTGCTGCTTGATCTTCATCAACCTCTCCTTCCCCCTTGCTGGATCAAGAAGGAGGAGACGTCACGCTGACCGTACGTGTGTTGAACGCGGAGGTGCCGTCCGTTCGGCGCTAGGATCTCCAGTGATTTGGATCACGTCGAGTACGACTTCCTCATCCCCGTTCTTTGAATGCTTCCGCGCATGATCTACAAAGGTATGTAGATGCAATCCGATCACTCGTTGCTAGATGAACTCATAGATGGATCTTGGTGAAACCGTAGGAAAATTTTTGTTTTCTGCAATGTTCCCCAACACGAGTGAGCGAGTTTGTGAAGGTTTGGAAGTCGCCTGAAGACTTACCACGAGTGATTGGACGAGGTCTGTGTGACCTTAGTTCAAGGAGAATATGGTGAGGACTGGGTGTCCTAAGCTGCGTGTTCAGGACTGGGTGTCCGGGACTGTGTGTCCTCGAGTTTAAATGCCCAGCCGCTCCAACCAGACGTACAGCTGAGACAACAGTTGGAACTGGTCTACCAAATCATTGTCTTCACCAAGCTTACTGGTTCTATTTCCTCAACTCTTCCATTTCCTCATAACTGTGTTGTGTGCTTGTTCATATCTGTGTTTGAAGACTTTGACTGAAGACTTTCTCAATTTCCTCAGTTCAATTTCTTCAGCCTGTTTGTCTTCATCCTGTGTTATCCTGTGCTTACGCTTCTGTACTCTGTGCCTGTCTTCATTTCATCATGATGACTATGCTTGTATTCTGTTATGTTTACTTTTGAGTACTCATTCCGCTGCTAGTAGTTCTTCGCTAAGGAATTTCCTCACCGGCAAATTCCTTAGTGAAGAATTTCATAAAAATCGCCTATTCACCCCCTCTAGTCGATATAACGCACTTTCAATTGGTATCAGAGCAAGGTACTCCCTTGTTCCGTGTGATTTTGGTTTAACCGCCTGGAGTTTTAGTTATGTCGACCGCAGGTATGATAAAGGTCTCTGCAGGGTGTCCTACCTTCGATGGGACGGACTACCCCTACTGGAAGAATAAGATGCGAATGCATCTTGAAGCAATTGATAACGATCTCTGGTATGTTGTGGAAAATGGTGTTCCCTCAGTCACACCTTCTCTGAATGCTACTGATGTGAAGAGATTCAAGCAACTCGACTCTCAAGCGAAGAATATCATATGTGGCCATCTGAGCAAAGGACAGTATGGCAGAGTGAGTGCTTTGGAGACAGTGAAGCTTATCTGGGACATGTTGTCCAAAGTGAATGAAGGAGTCTCAACTCAGCGTGACTCTCGAGTTGATGTTCTTCGCAATCTCTTCAACTGCTACAAAAGACTCGACAATGAAAATGTTCAACAAACCTTCGATCGCCTCACTGACATCTCAAATGAGCTTCAAGCACTTGGTGCCACTGACATCACCGACCATGAGGCGATGAAGAAATTGCTGAGATCGCTTGATTCCTCATTTGACACTCTGGCATTGATGATACAAGAACGTGCTGATTACAAGTCACTTGATCCCGCTGATATTCTTGAAAGGCTAAATACTCATGAGTTCCAACTTGCTGAAAAGAGAGATCTCTATGGTTCAAGCTATGGCAGAACATGTGCACTGAAGGCCAAGGCAGTATCTGAGTCCAAAGATGAAGACTCTGGTAGCAGCCTTGGTGATCCTGAGGAACTAAGCCATGATCTGGCTCTGCTTGTGAAGAAGTTCCAAAAGTTCTCAAGATGTGGTCGCCTTGGAAGACCCTCAAGGAGCAGTGATTCCTCATCCAGTGACTACAAGAGGAGGCTCTGCCACAAATGCAAGAAGCCTGGACATTACATTCAAGATTGTCCTCAATGGGAAAAGGAATCAAAGAAGAAGAAATACAAGGATTACAGTTCTGATGATGCGAAGAAAAATAAGAAATCCACAAAATCCTCATCATCAAAATTCTCAAGGCCTTCATATCACAAGAAGAGCAGCTCCAAGAAGGCCAGGGCATTCATTGGCAAGGAAATGGACTCTGAGGCTGAATCTGAAGAAAATGAGGAAGAGGAGTCATCTGAGGAGTCCGAATCCAGAGTGGCGAGCCTAGCTCTCGCTACTGCATTCGTTAGCAAGTCTATCTTCAACACTGAAGAAAATAACCTCACCAACAAAGCTGATGAAGGGGATAATGACTACGCTCCCACCTATTGCTTCATGGCAAAGGGTGCCAAGGTACTCAAATATACCTCATCTGAATCAAGTGAGAATGAATCTGATGAAAATCTTAAGCCCAGCTATTCTAAACTTGCTAAGATTGCTGTAAAACAACAAAGAGCTTTAGAAAAGGTTCAAAACATGATAGACAAAAGTGATGATATGTTGGGTGAAGAAATGGATTGCACTAAAGCCTTGACTGAAAATCTTCAGAGATTTCAGACTAGGTTTGACAATCTTCAAAGTCATCATAACACTCTCTTATCCGATCATGAGAAGCTTTCTTATGAATTTCTTCAAAGAAAGCAAGATCTTGAAAAGCTAAGAGTGAGTTATGAAGATCTTCAGAAGGAGTGTGATTCATTACTTGCTCAACAAATCAACGCATCTCAGGAAGAATTTGTTCCTCCATGCTTGAAGTGCATTGAACGTGAATCTGCTAATTCTTCACCTGAATGTTCAAATGCTACTAATGTTTCAAATTCTTCACATGCCTATGCTATCACTAATTCCTCATCTGAGGACATTGCTAGTATCACTGACGATGCAGGGCTGAAGGAATTGTACATGACAGGCATGTACAAAATCCTCAAAGGGCATCACACTCTTTGTGATGTGCTTAAAAACCAGATCCTCAACAGGAACCCTAGGAAAGAGGGTATTTCCTTTGAGAGGAAACTCAATGCTAATGGTACATATTGGAAGCCTGAGCAGTACCCCAAAACTACATGGGTTGCTGCAAAGGGACCTCCAGTTGATCCATCTAACTTATCTGGATTTGCATGTGAATCTCCTCATTCTGATGATGAGTCAAGTGACTCCAACTATAAACTGTTCAAAAATCAGAATGGTGAAGTATTTGCTAGATATGTTGCGCACTAACTGCAGGAACGGCTCCCCTATGAAGAAAATCTGGGTTCCCAAAAGATGCCTTGAAAATCTTCAGGTGAATTTCATCATGACGCCACCTGTGTAGAATAGGAACCCCAGATCAAATTCTTCATATGGACCAAATTCTTCATATGGATCCAAGTCCTCATACGGACCAAACTCCTCACATGGATCATATTCCTCAAAAGGATCAAAGTCCTCATATGAACATCATCGTGCTAACCCGTCTGTTTCGCAGGAAAGATCTAAGGATTATGGATATGTGCATTATTCTTCAAATTATTATGTCCATAGGTCCTCGAGGAATTTCTCTGCTTACTCTTATGCTTATTCTAACCCCTCTTATGTGAAACGAAATGGACTGGCTTCTATGCCATCCTTCTCGTATGGAGCTCGCAGAGTGATGAACTCTTTGCCACCCCTTCAGATGTGGGTGGTGAAGAAAAAGAACTAATCTCTTCTGCAGGGTCAGGTCTCCAGACGTACGTAATCGTCCGAAGAATTTGCTGGAGACCTGAGTATGCCTGAAAGGATGCAGGCTAATCATGAAGAAATGAACTTTCATCTCTCATGTCCTCATATTGCTTTATCTGTTCTTTTGCTTGATGAAATTGATCTGATGAATTGATGTCATATTCTTCACTGATGAAGTATATGAGTTTGTAAGCTGCACTAATTCATCTGCAGGATGATCAACCTAAAGCTACTGAGTGGGTCCTCGATAGTGGATGTACAAACCACATGTCTGGTGACAAGAATCTATTGATGGATGCTCCATTATCTCCATCGCATCTGAAGCATATCATCTTTGCTGACAAAGGCAAAAGTCAGGTATTGGGTCTAGGTAAGGTTGCGATCACAAAGGATCGACACATGGACAAAGTCATGCTTGTTGAGTCCTTAGGATACAACCTTATGTCTGTCTCAATGCTTTGTGATCTTGATATGGTTGTTGTCTTTGGCAAGTACCATTGTGTTGTGGTTATGGAAGCTGACAATTCCAAAGTCTTCGAAGGCTTTAGGAGAGGAGACCTGTATATTGTTGATTTGTCTACAGGACCACAACCAGCCATGTGCTTACTTGCAAAAGCTTCAGAAGGCTGGCTCTGGCATCGACGACTTGGTCATGCAGGCATGAGGAATTTGCACACACTTGCGAAGAAGAAGCATGTCATTGGCATCGAGAATGTCAAATTCCTCAAGGATCACCTATGCGGAGCCTGTGAAGCTGGGAAGATGACGAAGGCCAAGCATCCAGCGAAGACTATCATGACCACCACTCGCCCATTTGAATTGCTTCACATGGATCTCTTTGGTCCTAATCATTATTCTGCTATTTCAAATGAAGCATCTCAATATGGCTTTGTTATTGTTGATGATTACTCTCGTTACACATGGGTACACCTTGTTACTTACAAACATGAAGTGCAGGAAGTCTTCAAACGATTTTCCTCGAGGGCTTCAACCAACTTTGGTGTGAAGATCAAGCCCATCAGAAGTGACAATGGCACTGAGTTCAAGAATTCTGGTCTCGATGACTATCTTGATGAACTTGGTATTACTCATGAGTTATCTGCTCCTTATACTCCTCAGCAGAACGGCATCATGGAGCGTAAGAACAGGACTCTTACTGAGATGGCTCGCATTATGCTTGATGAATACAAAACGCCTCGTCGGTTCTGGACTGAGGCAATTGATACTGCGTGGCACATCATCAACAGAGTATATCTTCACAAATTCTTCAAGAAAACCGCCTATGAACTCCTCACTAATAAGAAACCCAATGTAAGTTATTTCAAAGTCTTCGGTGCTAAATGTTGGATTAGAGATCATCATCACAACTCAAAATTTGTACCGAAAGCACATGAAGGTTTTATGCTTGGTTACGGGAAGGACTCGCACACCTATAGAGTCTTCAACAACGTTCTTCACAAGGTTTTTGAAACTGTAGATGTGCGGTTTGATGAAACTAATGGCTCGCAAAGAGAGCACCTACCTACTGTGATAGATGAACCAGCACCTGAGAAAACTATCAAGTTCAAGGGTATTGAGGATGTCATTCCCACTGAAGAATCTGCTGAAGAATTCATTCCAGAACATGAAGAACGTCGAGCTAATGCACCTGAAGAAAATGCTGAAGAAAATGGTGCTGAAGAAAACACTGATCAAATTCTTCAACGGCAACCAGCTCATCCTCGCATTGCAAAAGAAGTGCAAGTTGAAAAGATCATCAATGACATCAAAGCGCCAGGTCCTCTCACACGCTCAAAAGCTTCACATTTATCTAACTTTTGTGGGCACTATGCTTTTGTCTCTATTACAGAGCCCACTAAGGTAGATGAAGCATTTCTGGAGCCTGAGTGGATTCAGGCCATGCAAGAAGAATTACATCAGTTCGAGCTCAACAATGTCTGGGAACTGGTCAAATGTCCAGATCCTCGCAAGCACAATATCATCGGCACAAAGTGGATCTACCGCAACAAGCAAGATGAAAATGGCCTTGTGGTGAGGAATAAGGCACGGCTTGTAGCTCAAGGCTACACACAGGTTGAAGGAATTGATTTCGATGAAACTTTTGCACCTGTTGCTAGACTTGAGGCTATTCGCATATTACTTGCTTATGCTAACCATCATGATATCACTTTATATCAAATGGATGTGAAAAGTGCATTCCTCAATGGTAAGCTTGAGGAAGAAGTATATGTTGCTCAACCCCCAGGTTTTGAAGATCCAAAGAATCCTGACAAAGTCTTCAGACTCAACAAGGCCCTCTATGGCCTCAAGCAGGCCCCACGGGCGTGGTATGATACTTTGAAGGAATTCCTCATGACGAAAGGCTTCAAACCCTACTCTTTTCACTAAATCTTATGATGGTGAATTGTTTGTGTGCCAAATATATGTTGATGATATTATCTTTGGCTGTACTGACCAACGTTATAGTGATGAATTTGCCTATATGATGAGTGAAGAATACCAAGTGTCTATGATGGGAGAGTTGAAATTATTCTTAGGTCTTCAAATTCGTCAAGAACGCAATGGCATATTCATATCTCAGGAGAAATACCTCAAGGATGTACTGAGGAAATTCGGCATGCAAGATTGCAAAGGCGTCAAAATTCCTATGCCCACAAATGGTCATCTGTGCACTGATGAAAATGGTATTGACTTCGATCATAAGGTATACCGCTCCATGATTGGTTCTTTATTGTACTTATGTGCATCTAGGCCAGATATAATGCTTAGTGTTTGCATGTGTGCCCGATTCAAGCTACACCGAAGGAATCACACCATAAGGCTGTGAAGCACATTCTTCGATATCTAGCTCACACACCAACACTTGGATTATGGTACCCCAAGGGCTCGGCTTTTGATCTCATTGGATATTCTGACTCTGACTATGCTGGTGATCGTGTGGACCGCAAGTCAACATCTGGTACATGTCATTTCCTCGGACGATCTTTGGTCTGTTGGTCCTCGAAGAAATAGAACTGCGTATCACTATCTACTGCTGAAGCTGAGTACATTGCCGCTGGTTCTTGCTGTTCTCAACTGCTATGGATGAAGCAAACTCTCAAGGACTACGGCATCAACATGAAGAATGTGCCTCTCTTCTGTGACAACGAGAGTGCCATCAAGATTGCTCACAACCCAGTTCAACACTCGAAGACAAAGCACATTCAGATTCATCATCATTTTCTTTGTGATCATGTGTTGAAGGGCGACATTTCTATTGAGCATGTGAAGACTGAAGAACAGCTAGCCGATATCTTCACAAAGCCCTTGGATGAGAAGAGATTTAGCAAGTTGCGGTGTGAGCTAAACATCCTAGAATCTTCGAATGTTCTTTGAAAAGGACACTCATCCTAACACTTATGCAAAATTGATGACTTAGATGTGCAACACATGAAGAAACGTTTTTCTTCAATTCAATGAAGAATAACACTCTTAGTGTGAAGAAATTAACAAAGAATTTGATTCTCAGAACCCTACGATAATTGTACGTAGTGTCTGAAATCATCATTCTTATATGGTGGGTCACGCCACCACCAAAAGTTGAAATTCCTCAATTATTCATATTCTTCAACTTTGCATTGTCTTCACTGCTTCCGTCGTTTTTCTTCATTGGCTATATACATATAAGTTTATGTCCTCTACATCATTCACTTATTGCTAATTCTTCAAGTTGGTTTTTCTGCTAAGTGAATGTGATCGGACCCTTCCCCCTCTATGCTATACTCAACCCAATCTATTCACAAATTCTTCATGTGCGTTCTATTTGAAACTCGTTCAAAATCTTCATTGTGTCCTTGTCAGCTGAATAAATTGCGAACGGAACTTTAAAACCTATCTTATCAAAATTTTCGGCTTTGCCGCTCAAACCGTTCCGCATCCCACGTTATACTTATCCACTCACCCACCATCGCACACGATCTCCACCTCTCAGTACGTGGGTGACACATGTCAAGCGAATGAGAAGGGTCAGGGGCACATTCGTCCAATTTCTTCGGGCGAGCAGTTTTTCACCGTGGCTATAAATACCCCTCTGCCCCTTCCTCACTTCTTTTAGTCCGCTCGACCTCTCTCTCCAGCTCGAGCTTCTCAAACCCTAGCGCCACCGCTACTTCATCGCCGCCGGTGAGGAAGAGCTTCACTGCCTCGACCTCGTCGCCGATGTACTCGCACCGACCGTGGAAATCTTCACTCCGCCGCCGCCGTAGCCGTCTTCCTCCGCCAAGTTAGGGCGTGGAAGATCGGCACAGACGAACTTCACATCTCCTTACTCCAGTTCGTCGTGTTCTTCGTCCAGGGTAATTAAAAGTTACTTTTACTGCCCTCGTTGATTCGAATGATTATCTTCAAAATCTTCAAAAGTGTTTTTCTTCATAGTTTCACACACTAAACACCTCACAAGTCATCTGTTCTTGATTCGTTTCTCTAAGCATCATTTTCTTCAAGATTCCTCAATTGTGTGGATCTTTGATCTATACAACTCTGGAACCTAAGACAAAGAACGCTTAGTGAAATTCTTCAAGACTCATCTGGTCAAATTCCTCAAAGTTGTTCTTTTGAAAAACCCTCTGAGAACGCATATGACCTATCCAAATTCCTCGCAACTATACTCTGTTCACAGGTACACATGTCAGCTGCTGAATCACTAGGTTCTCATCAACTTAACTCATTTGCAGCGTTCCTCGAAGAAAAGTTGCATACTTCTTCAGAGAATTCAATTGTTCAAATTCCTCAACTGAAGAAAATGGCTGACGGTAAGAAGCCACAGAAGGGAGGAAAGAGGCCTGAGGTAAATACAACGTTTGAGATCCCTGATGAAATATATGCTGGGTACTGCACACCTACTAAGGAAACCAAGAATGAGCACAAAGTGCGCATTCAGAAGATAGAGAGGAGATGGGCAAGAGAATGGAGGGAGTACAGATATGTCACTCCTAAGTATATGAAGAAATTCACACTCAATCCTCCATGCCCAAGAGCTCCATTGGCACCTAGCCAAATCGCTGATCCCACCAGTCTCAAGCGCGGTGAGGACTATCCTGATGAATGGGCCAAGCGCCAAGCCAAGTTGGCTAAGCAAGCCAAAGAAGCAGTGAGGAAATTCAATGAAGACTCTGCTGCTGCTGCTGCCTCTGCTGAGGCCTTTGCTCTCAAGCCAAAGAAGGCTATGTTAAAGAAGCCTGCGTGCAAGCCAAGTGCTTCACCAACAATGCCCTCAAGGCCAAGTTCCTCAGCAATGCCTTCACGGTCAGAATCCTCAAAGCCCTCACGGCCAATTCCTCATGCTGCTCCTGTTCCTCCAAAGTCCTCAGCTCCTCCGCCTAATCCCTCAGCTAGTTCCTCAGCTGCACCAAGTTCCTCAGCTGGCCCCTCACTCCTGAAGACAAAGGCCACCGCTGGACGAGGTCCTCGCCCAAGTCCTCAGAAGAAACAAGTCGCCTTCCAAGTGCCATCTGAAGAAGATGAAGTTGATGATGATGAACTTGCAGAAATCATCAGAGACAGGCAAGTCAGGGCCGCCAGAGCCAAAGGATCATAGGTGCCACTGCTTTTGGATCCCAAGTTGATCCTCGACTACATTGGACTGGCACAAGGACCCCAACACTCCCATGCCTAACTTCAAGCTGACTCCTGGCCAAAGTCACATGCTGACCCACTTCATTCAAGAAGAAAAGTGGAAATTTGAGAAGGCCAGGCAGATCAAGAAAGCGCAGTACAAGAAAGAGCGCTATCTGAAGAAAAACGTTGTCTCTATGACAAGTGAAGAAATTGTCACTATCCAGACTGAGATCAAGAAACTCAGTGATGACTTTGATGCATATCGCGATGATTGGCTTGGAGCCAAGGTTCGTTTTGTGAAACTTGCGGATAACTTCATGTGACGCCCCGAGTCCGTTGCGCCAGGTGTCTTCCAGTTATTCGTTGTTGTTGCCTTGTCTTTTGCTTGCGTGTCGCATCTTGCCATGTCATCATCTACATTGCATCATCATGTTTTCAAAACTTGCATCCGTCCGGGTTCCCCAGTTCCGTCTGTTGTCCGTTCTGAGTCCAGACACACTTGCACGCGCCCGCGGCATGTCCGAAATATTATTTTATAAGTGGCCGGAAAATGTTCTCAGAATGGGTCGAAAGTTGGCATGTGGTCTTATTTTAGTGTAGATAGACTGCCTGCCAAGTTTCATCGCATTCAGAGTTCATTTGATAGCGCAACCGTTAAACTATAGCGGCAGTATAGCCGGTCTATCGTCGGACGTTTTCGGTCTCCGGAAACTACTGCCGGGCCCTCTCTCTCTTCTCTTCTCTTAGCCCAAAGCTTTCTGCACAGTCCGCTACCAACCCCCAACCCCCAGGCCCCAAAACCCCCTCCTTACACAGTGCATCGGCCCCTCGCGCGCGTCCGAGAGTTGTCCCGGACCCGACCCGGACAATCGTCACCGTTGGATCCGGATCAACCCCAAACATCTACAAAACGTCTCCATTTTGTTAATTGGACTTCCTAACATATTTTTTTTCTGTCCATCCGTTTACGATCGGAGGGTTCCGTTAGCCCCTAACCTAATCCACCAGCGTATATAAGGGCATGTACAATGGTTCTATCTTAAGAGTGCCAGGTAGGATAAATGATGAGGTGGAGGAGAGAGAAATGATAAGAAAAGGCTTGTCTTATCTTATTTAAGAGAAGACAAGAGATGATCTCTTAGCACAATTTGTCTCACCATGTTTTTAGGAACAACTAATTATTGAAGATAAGACTAAAAGATGACCCATTGTAGACATGTTTTTTGTCATCTCTAATTTACATGTTAAACTTAAGATAAGACTATCTTATCAACCATTGTACATGCCCTAATAGGCAACCCTAGGAATTAGGGATCTTGTCCCATCCATCCAATCGCTCCCCGCCGCCACTTTCCTTGTTTTCAGCACCGAGCCAACCACCAGCCAGATCCATTCCTTCCCGCAGCTTCCCTCGCTCTGGATCGGGCTCCCGATCTCCCGAGCGCCTCACCGCATCGCGCCGGCCGGCTGACGACGACCCGAGGCCAGGCGCCCTGCACCTGCAACCATCGCCCGAGCCGGTGACCTCCAGCAGCTCCTCCATGTCGTCCTCCACCCGCCATGAACCGCGGGCCGCCCGCAGCGTAGGAGGCTCGCCCCGCACCCCATGTGCCTCCCGCCTCATTCTCAGGGATCAGGACTCTGCCGTCAGCAGCGCGCCTCATGGTCCTCGCCGGAGCGCCATGTTTCTGTCAAGCTGGACCCGTCCGTCGCCGTGCAAGTTCATAGCTTCGTCGACCTCGTCGAATGCCATCGCCCGAGCCTTCTAGCGCCTGCGCCTCGCTCCCTGCATCCAGTGTTGCCCTGTCCGTCGCCGGAGAACCTCGTCGTCGCCTGGAACGGATTCCTCGAGGCCAGATCCACCCAGATCCGTTCCTCTCCGCTCCTCCCCGCCGCCCTCACCTGCCGGAGTCGCCGCTGCCCTGTCGTTGACTTCGGGCGCCGCCGTCCCCGTCTCTGCTCCTGCGCCTGCACCAGGCATGAGGAGGACAAGCGCCTCAACCCCCCTGCATCGCTGGCACCGTTGGTCTGGCCCAGATGCTCCAAGGCCCCGCAATCGGCCTGCCCGGCTTCCTCCCACCGAACTGGGCTTGGCCCAGCTAGGTGAGCGCCAGCCCCTCCTCTCTGCTGGGCCGCCAACCAGTTTCGTCCCGCTTCTACATTTTTCCCAGATCTATGAATTTAATCATTTTTCCAGAAACCTGCTGTTTTACAGAAAGGTCCCTAAACTTCATGCATATAATAACTTAATAACCGTGCATCGGATTAAAACAAACTTAATATGAAAGTTGCTTAGAATTTTGTCTAGTTTAATAATATCCAACTTTCATCTATGTTTGAAATGTTTAAAATTCTGTTTGGTTAAATTTGCTCATATGCCATGTTAAAATGCTTTAATTCATAACTAAATAACCGTAGCTCCAAACCTAACAAACTTTATATGTAAATGGGGTGGAAAAATGCCTAGTTTAACATGGTGGCACCACTTTGCATGTTTAATAACTCTAAAATTGTGTTTGGGGAAGAACAGTAACAAACCTAATATATGCATATGGGGATTTACCAGAATTGTTGTTCGTTGTTTCCGGGCTCATTTAAACTTGCCTAGATAGGTAGTTTGTTGTGCTTCACCCCTTGCCATGTTAATAAACATTTAATATTGTTGGGTACATAAACGAGATCGAACTAAATAATGGAATGTGGTGTTTTGTCAATATGCATCCCGATGCATATTGAGCTCCACTTAACTTGCAGTGTTGTTTGTGCACTTTTCCATACCATGCCTCATTAAACCGGACATGCATCATACTTGTTTGCGCATCGTGACATGCTTATGTGATGTTTGTTCACTGTATTGTTTGCTTTCTTTCCGGTGTACTTCTTCTCAGTAATCCGGTAACGTTGCGTTTGTGAGGATACGTTGGCTACGTCCGCTTGTCTTCTTCATGGACTTGTTATTCTTCCTTGCGGGATTTCAGACAAGATGACCATACCCTCGAAATCACTTCTATCTTTACTTGCTAGTTGCTCACTCTTTTGCTATGCCTATGCTGCGATACCTACCACTTGCTTATCATGCCTCCCATATTGTTGAGCCAAGCCTCTAACCCACCTTGTCCTAGCAAACCGTTGTTTAGCTATGTTACCGCTTTACTCAGCCCCTCTTATAGCGTTGTTAGTTGCACGTGAAGATTGGAGATCGTTCCTTGTTGGAACATTGTTTATTGTTGGGATATCACAATATCTCTTATTTAATTAATGCATCTATATACTTGGTAAAGGGTGGAAGGCTCGGCCTTATGCCTGGTGTTTTGTTCCACTCTTGCCGCCCTAGTTTCCGTCATATCGGTGTTATGTTCCCGGATTTTGCGTTCCTTACGCGATTGGGTTATAATGGGAACCCCTTGACAGTTTGCCTTGAATAAAACTCCTCCAGCAAGGCCCAACATTGGTTTTACCATTTGCCACCTAGCCTTTTCTTTCCCTTGGGTCGGCCAGCCCGAGGGTCATCTTTATTTTAACCCCCCGGGCCAGTGCTCCTCTAAGTGTTGGTCCAACCTGTCAGACGCCGGTGACCACCAGGGGCAACTCTGGGTTGGCCTACCGGAAGTTTGGACAATCCCTTGTGCCCTGAGAACGAGATATGTGTAGCTCCTATCGGGATTTGTCGGCACATGTGGGTGGCTTTGCTGGTCTTGTTTTACCATTGTCGAAATGTCTTGTAACCAAGATTCCGAGTCTGATCGGGTCTTCCCGCTAGAAGGAACATCCTTCGTTGACCGTGAGAGCTTGTGATGGGCTAAGTTGGGACACCCCTGTAGGGATTTGAACTTTCGAAAGCCGTGCCCGCGGTTATGGGAAGATGGGAATTTGTTAATGTCTGGTTGTAGAAAACCTGAAGTTGATCTTAAATTAAAATACGTGAACCGCGTGTGTAACCGTGATGGTCTCTTCTCGGCGGAGTCCGGGAAGTGAACACGGTGTTGGAGTTATGTTTGATGTAGGTTGTTCTAGGATCACTTCTTGATCATAGTTGTTCGACCGTGCTTTTGCCTCCTCTTCTCGCTCTCATTTGCGTTGTTAGCCACCAAATATGCTAGTCGCTTGCTGGAGCTCCACCTCATACCTTTACCTTACCTATAAGCTTAAATAGTCTTGATCGCGAGGGTGTGAGATTGCTGAGTCCCCGTGACTCACAGATACTTCCAAAACCAGCTTGCAGGTGCCGATGATATCGTGCAGGTGACGCAACCAAGCTCAAGGAGGAGTTCGATGAAGATCTTGTCCTTTGTGTTGTTTTGTTCCAGTTGATCAGTAGTGGAGCCCAGTTGGGACGATCGGGGATCTGTGTAGCATTTGGGGTAGTCTTCTTTTATTTTGGTTCCGTAGTCGGACCTTGATTGTATCTGGATGATGTAATGCTTTATTCATGTATTTGTGTGAAGTGGCGATTGTAAGCCAACTATGTATCTTTTCCCTTATTGTATTACATGGGTTGTTTGCAAAGATTACCTCACTTGCGAAATTGCTTTCAATGCGGTTATGCCTCTAAGTCGTGCTTCGACACGTGGGAGATATAGCCGCATCGAGGGCGTTGCACTTCACTTCCAATGTTGCAGCCCCAACGCAACAGGAAATTCCTCAGGCTGAAGCATCTGCTCAGCCTACTGAAGAAAATGCCAGCACCGCTAATGACAATCAGGCTGCTGAAGAAAATGTGAGTTCCAGGGCTGATGACTGCATTCCAGCCACTGAAGAAATTGCCAGGGCACCCACTAGTGGTGCGCTTGAAGAAAATGAAGAACTCAGGGCAACTGCATTAGTTGTGCCTGAAGAAAATCAACCATATTCCTCAGCTGCTCATGCACCAACTTCAACTCACATCCTTCCATCTGCATCACATGTGAAGAAGACCAAGGCTGCAGAGCGTGCTGCAGTGAAGAAAAGGAAAGCATCAGTTGCTTCAGATTCTTCAGCTCTGAAGAAAATGAAGCCTATGACAAGTTCATTTGCAAATCCGATTGATGTTGTTCCCATCTCAACCAGGCCATCAAAGGACCTTGTTCCTTTTGATGAAGAATATGTGATCCCCAGCGGATCTGATGAAGAAACTCCTTCTGCTGCTTCGTCTGAATCGTTGGATGAAGAAATTGAAGTGGATGTGATCCCTTCAACACCTATCATCTCCTCGCCTATGCCTCCGTTCACAGCTGAAGAGGCTGGCGTTGAAGAAATGGAAGATGAAGATGTGGACGTTGGCTGCTCCACACCTGTAATCAGTGACGAATTCTGGGAAAGTCAGCATCCAAACTCTCCAATGTTAACCCCTCTACAGCAAATTCCTCAGTCCCCCACACAAACTGTACAAATGGGCTCTGAAGAAACTCATCCCACTGCATCTGTCCATGAGGGAATTCCAGCCACTAGCGCTGAAGAAACTGCTGCTGCTGAACAACCAATGACGCAGACTGCACTGAGGAGGAACCAGAAATTCCTCAGCCTGAAGAACCTGCGATTGAGATTCCTGAGGTCGTGATGCAACTCACTGACACTCCTCTGCCGAAGCCAAAGGATCCATTCTCACGCAAGCAAAAGTTCAAGGCTGATGATTTCTTTGGCGAGCACATATTCTTCAAAGATTACAACCCATATAACTCTGCTCGCATTAGGAAGAGGCGTTTCTGGACTGCTAGTCAAGCAAATTTCTATTCCTCAGTGCTGTTCAACAAGGAGAAGATCTTCTACCATGAGCATATTCCTCACGTGGATATGGAATCTCTGCCGTGCTTCGCACCAGTCCTCAGTGTTCTTCACGACGCTGGACTGCTAAACTTTTGCTCTGACATCTGCGATTGGAATGAAAAACTGATTCTTCAATTCTATGGAACGCTGCACATCACCGGAGATGCTGAAGATGTGAATTCATGGGTGCTGGACTGGATGTCTGAAAACACTCACTACACTGCACCAGCCTCTGAATTGCTTCGGGCTCTACCACTCAGTCCTCCCCTTGAAGAAGCTCACTGCATCTATAGTGAACATGAGCTCACACATCATTACATGCAGGTGCTGATGAAACCTTTGAAGCCAGGTCAAGCACCAAGAACCAAATTCCTTGTGAAGGAATTGCTATACGTGCGCAGAACTGTCTATCGTATTCTTACGAGGACAATCAGTCCTATCAAAGGCCATGACTCATCTGATGAGGAAATTGTTGGCATCATGAAGAATCTGGTATTCAACATCGTTCATGGCATTCCTGTCAATTATCACGATTTCTTCATGAGGACTATGGCAAATGTTGCACTATCTCCGTTTGAGCTGAAGCCTTATGCACCTTGGATTATGAGATTCCTCAGGACAAGGTCTTCACTCAACTACAAAGCCGATTTCCAGAATCACCTCAGCTACTTGCCCCCAATTGAAGTCCTCAAGCAGACATATTCCTCAGTTGATGGAAAGGGCAAGGCACCAACTGTAATAGATGAAGGCATTCGTCCATTGGATGGTCAGTTTCGCAAAGCTACATCTTATTCCACCAATGATGACTCTGCCACACATGACTCTGCCAATGCAACCAAGTCCACTCCTCAAGCCACTGCTCCGCGCGTGATGACTGACCGTGAACTTCTGCTTAGTCTTCACCAGAAGGTGGATCGAAATCACAAATGGGTTAAGCATCAGTTTGGTTCACTTCTTCACAACATGACTGCCACACACAATGCAGTGAAGAAAAACCACTATTACCTCCATCAAGTCTTTGGTCGCACCTGGGCAATCCTGTCACATCTGTATGGTGAAGAAGATCTGAAGAAAATGGGTCTCAATGAAGATTTTGACTGGTCTGCACCTCCATCGAAGAAATTCAAGAAGGTCAAGGTTCCTTCTCTGGTGGCCAGCTCATATTCATCATCGTGCGACACTGATGAAAATGAAGACTTGGACGACACTGCGGCAAGCCCTACTACGACAAACGACCCCAACAACGCTGGCGCTCCTTCATCAACTTGATATTCTTCAGGGGCGTTAGTCCTCATATTCGATCCTTTTGGTCATTTGATGACAAAGAGGGAGAATTTTGAGTTAGTCTTCAAGCGGGTCTTTCTATATGGGCGTTTTTTTGTTAAGTTACAACTCTCGTTCTTTTGAGACTTTATTGGATCGAGTTGTAAACTTAAACCCGATGGTGCTCTGATACTTTTGATATGTTTTGCTGCATGCTTATTCCTCATATATGCTAATGCACGCATGCTGAATTACATCAGTCACCATATTTCATCGTGCATTTCAAATTCTTCTCTGTTATATGTGAAATGCGTGTATGAATTACAAGATATAGGGGGAGATCTCCATGATTCAACTCTTCAAGTGTGCATTGCTTCAAAAGCAAAATCCTCACTATGCACATCTTCAGGGGGAGTTCTTCTATATCTTGCAATCAAATTCCTCAATATCAGTAGTTACACTTCATATGTTTATCCCCGTTGAAAACTTAACCTATATTGTCATCAATCACCAAAAAGGGGGAGATTGTAAGTGCATCTAGTGCCCCTTAGTGATTTTGGTGTATTGAAGACTTATAGGTTAAGGGACTAATGCATTTGTGAGTGTACACAAGTCTTTAAGTCTATGAGGAGCTTGATATTTACAGAGAAAGTCGACCCCTAAAAATCAAGTTCTTCGACTGAAGACTTTGGATCACTGAAGACTTTCTGAAGACTTTGAAAGTGAAGAAATTGGTGTGACCTTAAAGACTTGGTATTCATTCGAGGAACAAGAAGCGTGAAGACTTTTGTTTTCATAGTTTCATTTTCTCTTTCTTGAGTCATAGGAAACACTATATTGTTAAAGGGGGTCGAGGAAATACTATGAAAATTTTCCAAGTGATGCTGAACTCAAAATCCTACACCTACCAATCCCTTCAAGTGAAGCCATTGGAAATCTCATACAATTCAGTCAATTTCTTCAGTGACAGAGACGAAGTTCTTCTGGTCTCTCAGGAATTTGTCCTGACTGAGGAGTTAGGAATTCGCCAGTGCGGATTGCCTACACAGTGAGGAACATGATAGCCCTGAGGATTTTGCTACTCAAAATTCCGACCATTGCTGTGCTATGCGCCAGCTGTCCCAAAATATCTATCCACCTAACGGTCATATCATTGAAGGGCATTTATGTCTTATCATGTCGGGCTGCTCCCTAGGATATAAATAGCCTCCCCCCTACAACCACTAGTTGGTTGGCTGCTCCGAGAGAAACTGACACTTGTCATTTGAGAGCAACCCATCCTGTGAGGACTTTGAGCGAAAATCATCAAGTGAGGAAAAACCAAAAACCCAAAACCCAAACACCTACAAACCCCAAGTGATTGAGCATCACTGAAGAGATTGATCCTGCGTGGATCTGACGCTTGTTACCTTTGAAGATTGTGCTTCTTCCAGATGGTTAGGCGTCATGGTCTAGAGCATCCAAGAGGAATTGTGGATCGCCGAGTGACCGAGTTTGTGAAGGTTTGGAAGTCGCCTGAAGACTTACCATGAGTGATTGGACGAGGTCTGTGTGACCTTAGTTCAAGGAGAATATGGTGAGGACTGGGTGTCCTGAGCTGCGTGTTCAGGACTGGGTGTCCGGGACTGTGTGTCCTCGAGTTTAAATACTCAGTCGCTCCAACCAGACGTACAACTGAAACAGCAGTTGGAACTGGTCTACCAAATCATTGTCTTCACCAAGCTTACTGGTTCTATTTCCTCGACTCTTCCATTTCCTCATAACTGTGTTGTGTTCTTGTTCATATCTGTGTTTGAAGACTTTGACTGAAGACTTTCTCAATTTCCTCAGTTCAATTTCTTCAGTCTGTTTGTCTTCATCCTGTGTTATCCTGTGCTTACGCTTCTGTACTCTATGCCTGTCTTCATTTCATCATGATGACTATGCTTGTATTTTGTTATGTTTACTTTTAAGTACTCATTCCGCTGCTAGTAGTTCTGCGCTAAGGAATTTCCTGACCGGCAAATTCCTCAGTGAAGAATTTCATAAAAATTGCCTATTCACCCCCCTCTAGTCGATATAACGCACTTTCAGGTACTGAAGGATAGAAAGGCATGACATATTGACATGTATTCCCTCCATCCGGAAATAAATGGATGGGTCTAGGCATATTTCAGTTCTAGATACATCCAGTTTTATCCATTTCTGCGACATTTAATCCAGACGGAGGGAGTATGATGTAAGAGCTATGGATACGACATCACAACAGAGTAAAAAAACACTGAAAAACCCACTGCAGAACCAAAGTATTCAAACCCATTGATATGAGATAGTACACTCATGCAGCTCAGGATGCAAAACTACCAGTCAGTTTTCCTTGCAAAAATCAACATTGTGGCCTTTAATCATACATTTTGCTACAACTAAATTTAGATCAGATAAAGGTTGGATTCACGCCGATTAACAAAATAGATGCTGATTTAAAAATATAGTGATATATAAGAGGTACTTACATCTACATTGGAGCACAGAGAATTCCTGCAAGAATCTTTCCTCATAAACGATACCATTGCAGAAATTCTTCTATCTGTTAAGCTTATTTTCTAAAAGAGAGATGGGTAAGAAACATGTAGAAAATATGGTCAACATGCTATAAAATTTTATGATGCAAGGATACGCACACGCTTCTTAGAATTGAGTTGACATATTTTTGCTGGACTGGAGCGGACTAGTTCTTTGGCCACTGGAATCTGCTTATTATCAGTAGGAGTTGGGTTTCTCTGTGCTGGAGCAGTATCTATAAAAACTGGAGTTGGTTTATTATCTCCTGGCTTTTGGATCTTTTGCAAAGGCCTTGTTTGTAACCCTTTAGATTCTAACATAGTCGTCTTCCCCTTGCATGCCTTGTATAGAAGAATGGTGCTTTAATTATAAAACATGCGATAGCAGAGAGATGGAATAGGTACTGAAGAATAGAAAGGCATGACATATTGACATGTATTCCCTCCATCCGGAAAAAATGGATGGGTCTTGGCGTATTTCAGTTCTAGATACATCCTTTTTATCCATTTCGGCAACATGTAATCTAGACGGAGGGAGTATGGTGTAAGAGCTAGGGATACGACATGATAACACAACAAAAAACAATAGTTGAATGTAAAACTATATGCTAGCAGAATACGTACAGAAATAACTAAGACAACATACACGTGTATGATTGGGAAAATAAGATGGCATTGCAACAGAGCACTAGAACAACACTTCAATGTAAAGAAACATGGCATGGTAGACAGATGAAGTACATACTGATGAATAACAATGCATAAGATATTCAGAAGCATGATGTCCAAATTAAGCAGATGGCATTGCAATAGAGTAGAATGACAGTAGTTGAATTTGAAAACATGTTATCATGAATGGAATAGGTACTGAAAAACAGGAAGGCATGACATATTTACATGCATGATCAGCATGCTAAGCACATGGCATTGCAACAGAGTAGATACACTCCAGGACATTATATGCATGTTGTACCCATATCACATGCCAAGTTAGAGCAAGGACCTTGTGGGGTGAAGATGATTCATCATCTTTCTGCAAGTCTTCTGAAGAACTGCCTTTACATGTTCCATCATATTGGGTATCATTGACATCAAGTTTATTGGCCTTTACATTGCCCCGTGAGGTTCTTGTGGATATATCAGTGTGTGCAATTATATCTGACATGCATGGAAGACAACTAGTAGTTAGATTTATGTAATGAGTGCATGTAGGAGACGACATAAATAGTACGACTGAGGTTAACTAGCAGCAACAGGTCTCATAAACTAAAGGGAGAGCACAGATGAAAGCTACAGAATATGTATCGTTTGTACTCGAGATTAACTAGATGGCACACAAAAGTATTAAAGAACAACATAGGTAATACTAGAAGTGGTATAATACTATAATCACCAGCCTATGGGATAGCATTGGCTGATGGATGATAACTATGGAACAACGTTACCTAAAGAACAAGTATCTTAGCTGAACTACGGAACAATGTTAACTCCTGAACAAGACCCGTAAGAGATCAGCATGAATATACAATGAAATGTGATGATCTATTTTCCATGCTTAGATGAATAACAAAGCCATAAATGTTGCACACAAGTAAGATGAGGGTACAACCTATCTGGCTGCCATCCATAGGAGTGAGCATCATGTGCTGACTTGTCGATGGCCCTGCAGTTGTTGTGGTTGTCCATGTCAGGCACGCGCATTTGATGCAGGGAACTGTTGACTGGGGACTATAGCTCCCTTCTGGTGTATGCTTCCCTTGTTGGAGCAGCTGCGGTGAGTCAGAAGACGGTGTGTCTGAAGATGCAGATAACACATAATGTTAAGAACGACATATCTCTTTGATCTGAAGAAATACACTAAGAGATCAACAACAAGGTACGAGAGTGGTCACACGTCTGTTGACTGAAGACTAAATTGGGGTCACACGATTTTATTTTATTTTGGTACTGTCCGATCTACGCCGGATGGCTGGCCGTCTTGTGCCTCCCGGCTGACACTGTTCGGAATCTTCCCTGAAGAGCCAGTGACCAACGGCAGAGCAGCCTGCCTCCGCCATCCGTGGCCTCGGCCAAAACCCCGCTTCCCGGCCCACCGCATTGCCGTGGTTGCGCCGCCCCCGGGCCAATCCAGAAAGACTCCCCGTCATCCAGATCCGGCGGCGGCAGTACCTTCAACCCACACAACTCTAAAAGATAGCCATCTAAGCGCTGCTTCCGTGGCGTACTTGCGGCCCCGCACCCTTACGTTAGACACCAGCCAACCGGCAGCCTAGGAGCTCCGCCGCCTCGAGGGGTGCCACTTCCCATTGGGAATCAATTGGCCCAGAATAAAAATTCAAACAACTGATGCCTAAATAAAGTGATTTGAGATGAGGGTGCGACCTATCTGGCGGCATGGTGAAGTAGGCAGGTTCAGCTGTCGAGTTGATGAGGCCAGCGCGGTTGCGGTGGCGACCGACAGCAGGGAAAGAGCGATGTCGTGACGGTCGACGGCTACGCGGAAGCAGCGCCAGGACTCTGGACGGATCCGAAGTTGGAGCCGCTCCGGCGCCGTGAACAACGGCGGGGGTGAATCGGCTCTGGTACGGTTCACGTGGCCGTCGTCGAGGCAGCACCAGCAGCACAGAGTAAGAGACACACGGCCCAGTGCACGACGACAAATGGACAACGTCTCCAGCATTAGGGAGGAGGGCGGCTGTGAAATTGGTGCGGTGGGGGGCGCCATGGAGGTGGGGCTGAGGTTTCGCGGCTCGGGAGAAGGGAGCTTCCCGGGGAGAAGGTGATTTGGTGCCCACGAGGTATGAATGGGGGCGGGCGGGGCGGGGGTGGGGGGTGGGGTGGGGGGGAATTGGGAGGGGAGGGGAGTGGAACCATGTCTTACGGACGCATTTGTCTAAAATGTGAGGGGGAGTTACAGTTCTACCCTTGCCTATAGGCTTCTCGGCTTGGGTCTGTGTACTGAGGGTCGGGGATAGTAGAGTAACTTTGCTTCTCCCCAAATAGTGGGCGGGAGCAATTTCGGGCGAGGAGGGCGTGTTTTGAACTATAGTGGGCGCGAGCGATTGTGGGCGCGAGCAATTTCGGGCGAGGAGAGCGTGTTTTGAAATAGTGGGCGCGAGCTATTTCGGATGAGGAGAGCGTGTTTTGCCGACCATGGTTTATGAATTATTCGGCACATGTCATTTTGGCCGAGGAGAAGGCGCACTTGGATGAAGTTACGAACCTACCCTTGATGTACAACGGGCCAAATTATGCGTGTCCCATGTAGGATGGTAATTTCACGTCTCCCATTTATTTGCTCGGTCGAATTCCACCGAGCAGAGAGGATGTTTAATGGTCCGTTCAAATTTTGGGAGAACGAGCATCCACGTCTACCTTACCAAGTCGATTTGGATCAAATTTTGAAATATTAGCTTGCCACTTCTTTTTTAGATGGAGAGATGATGCACGGGATTAATGTGTTTTTACATGCTCGTTGCTAGCAATTTACTATATGACAAATAGTTGACCCACTCAAAAACGCGAATCAAACCCAAAATGAAATATCTCGATTCAATGAAATAGCTCGTTCAGTAGGTCAAAATAGTGAACTAAATCCAAAATTGAACACCTCAATCGAGTAGCATGTTGTACAGTATTATAGTACTCCATGAACATGTTGAAAGTCAAATTAATGAAATTGTTTGATATACGCATATATCCGTTCATGTGTGGATTGCAGACAACATGTTCTCCAATTTAAATATTTGAATGCAAGTTTATATCGAAACATGGTTTATATCAGTCTTTGATGCATAAAACGCGACCTCCCCCTCTCCCGGACTCCTGTTCTCTCTCTCTCTCACTGACAATCTTCAATTTTGTCGCACGCATCCGACACAAAAACCTTGTTGGTCCCTCTCCCTTTCTCTGCATCTCTCTCTCTCTCTCTCTCTCTCTCTCTCTCTCTCTTTGTGTGTGTGTGTGGGGGGGGGGGGGTACTTCTAGTTCGCATGCATATATACACCATCTATAGGTCTCTCTCGCACACTATGTATGATACTCTAGCTAGTCCAAGCTAGATATCTTGGGTGCACTCATCGTACGCACACAAATTCCTGGCTCTTTGCCCGTAACTCTCTCACGCACCACTATGTCGTCTCGGAGCTCTTCCCCCCCTCTCTCAAACTCTCCATCCACCTGGGTCACACATACACATGCATATCTCACTCGCACTCGATAGGCCCATCTAAAACTCTATCTCTCCCCCTCGTTCTCTCTCCATCTCACACGCGCACACACACAATGTCATGCCCAGCTAAGCAATTATGATGGTCTCTCACTCAATTGTAGGCACACGCAGTCTCCCTATATGTATATGACTAGCTAATCTTAGTCTTCATCACAAACATGTGCATGGCCTATCTCGATTTCTCTCGGGGAATCTTTCTATCGTGCACGCACTCCCTCGATCTCCCACCCATATAGTCCCCTCACGATCTCGACAGGATATCTCTATCACAAACACACCCTCTCTCCCTCCCCATGCGTCCATGCCATCCATGTGTCCCTCTCGACCTTTGTTCCTTGTTGGCCAGACCTCTATTGGACATGTGCTACAGGGGTGTCTCTCCCCGTTGCAAACAATCACACACTAGCTATCTTCGTGTATCTCCTCGCCTCGTTTTTCCATCTCGGAGATGCATGCGTGATATGTTTGCATAAGAAACGAAAAACACACTCTCTCTAATTTATCGTTTGTTGTCACTTTCTCTTTCACACACATACTCTTTTTGCACACTTACTCATTCTCCTTCACACGCACTTGATCTGTCTCGACTGAGGCACTCTCCTCGGTCCATAGCATATAGATTTATTGAAAAGTCAAACATCACAAAGTTTGACCATGTACGTGGAGAAAAAGAATTACATCTAGTACGGCAAACATATACCATTAGATTCACCATGAGATGTAGTTTTGTATGATGTATCTTTGGTATTGTAGATATAAATAACATTTGCGTAAACCTGATCAAAGTTTCCAAAATTTGACTTCTAAAAAATTTACATGCACTGCATTATCGAGCGGATGGAATATCTCTTTCCCCCTCTCAGCTATCTGACGCACCACTCAGCCTTATCGGGGCTCCTCAATCTCTCTCAAACTTTATTGGTCAGTTTAGTTCATGACCTGACTCTCATGCCTTTATGGCCGGTACTGCCTGGTGTGGACGTGAGATGTAAAATATTTCTGCCTGGCCAGGCTTGTGTGGTGCCGAAGCGTTTGGTTCATGCCTGGGCCAGGCAAAGCATCAACGTCCCATCAATCAATCCATGCATCAATTATCTAAAGCTAATATCCATCCATGTTGCTGTTAGCCTCGTGGCCACATGACCAGGCATGGCCAGGCGTTTGAAATCGGTCACCTGGGCCAGGCTACTTGTAGTGTCTGGAGTTCAGCCAGGCTAATTAAAGTGCAAGGGAACCCAGGCTAGGCGGGCTTTCTTTTTCACAGGGTAGCAACCAAACAAGCGTGCATGAAATCCAGCCACAACCCCAGGCCAGGCAAAAGATGCTCAGGACGCAAGCCAAACTGGCCTTATATCTCCCTAGTTCACACATACACATGTCTCGCTCGCGCTATGCATATAGACCCATCCAACACTCTCCGCCCTTGTTCTCTCTCCATGTGACACACACCCCCTAAGTACCATAATCCCTCACTCCATCATAGGCGCAAGCACTCCCCCCCTCCTAAGTATGATTATCTCTTACTAGCCATCAGGAACACACGTATTGTCTCCTTCCATCCATACGTCTATCTCGATATCTCTCGGGGCATCTTCTATCGCGCACACACCTTGTCACTCGATCTCCCACCCATGTAGTCCCATCACGATCTCCAGGGGATCTCTCTATGACAAACATACACTCTCTCCTCCCCATGTCTGCATTTTCTCCGTACGTCTCTCTCGACCTCTCTCCCTTGTTTGTCAGACCCCTCTTGGCCACGTGCTAGGGGTCTTGCTCTCTCGGTTCCAAACAACCACACACTATCTCCTCACCTTGCCTCCGTTGTCGAAGATGCATGTGTGATATCCGCATGTTCAATACCAACTGCAAGGTACAACCCAAGTTCGACGAGTGGTTCTTATCCCCTGCCCTAGATCAGCTCGAGGAGCTCAACTTTGAAGCTGGACAATGTCGCTCTCTGCCGCCGTCCGCGCTCCGCCTCATGCCAACGCTGCACCACGCCAGCTTCAGCTCCTGCTATCTTCCCAGATTAATGCCGCGCCCGCCCTTCTTCTCCCTCAACTCAAGCAGCTTGACCTCTTCGACGTTGTCATCTCAAAGAAGGCTATGGAGCACCTGCTCCGTAGCTGTACTGCGCTTGAGTACCTTCGTCTTGAGCAGATCCACGGGTTCATTATCCTCCACATCGCCTCGATGAATCTCCGATGGATTTATGTGTCTTGCTGGCCCCGCAAAAAGACATCAATTGGGAAGAGATCACTCCAGCTGTTCCACGTTATGGTAATTGAGAATGCGCCTTTCCTTGAGAGATTGCTTGTATCGGATCTAGAAGGTCCAACAAAAATCAGGGTCATTGACGCGTCGAAATTGACAGCGTTGGTGTACTCGTCTACCAAATTCTCCAACTCTTTATTGGATCTGTAATCGTTCAGGTACATCACTCATCTTCTTCTCCGTCTTCTTGAAATTCACATTTTTAAAGTTCTTCTTGATGTATTTACGACCGTCTTCCAGAAAATGATTCCCACAAGCTTGACCCAGTCCATGCGCACAGTGAAGATCTTAGCACTAAAATCCATCGGCCCCAATCTGGATCAAGTTGTTGGATTCCTTACTTGCTTTCCGTGAACGGAGAAGCTACTCATCGAGGTGAAACTTCTTTCCTATAAGTAAATGGTAATCACAACGTAGCTCAATTTTTTCGTAATTTTCCCAAATTACGATGACAAGTGTAGTGTTCAAAACTGCATCTATGCACTGCACCGAAAGAAATGTTTTTAGTATTTTTTCTCACGTGATCACCTGCATCGTTTTTATGCTGTACTACTATAGTAGCCTAGGCTAGTCATAGTGGAAAGTAACTTAGACTACTGCGGTAACTCTATGGTTACCCTAAGAGCAAGTACTACCTCCGTCCTGGTTTACTCTTCCAATTTTGTAGTATCAAAATTTGACCATAGATTTAACTGACAAAATGTTAATGCATGTCACTAAGAACTATATTGTTGGATTCGTATTTGAACATAATTTCAAATGGTGTAATTTTTAGTGACATGCATTGGCATTTTCTTAGGTAAAATCTATGGTCAAAATTTTATACTAAATACGAGGTAGTATTCCCTCCATCCCAAAATTCTTGTCTTACATTTGTTTAGATACAGATGTATCTAACACTAAAATGTAACTAGATACATCTGTATTTAGACAAATTTAAGACAAGAATTTTGGGACGGAGGGAGTACAAAAGTGGGCCATGTAGGCCAAAACATGTGCCAAATTCTCTTGTGATGCATTTGGCATCGATGACCCTCCATTGCTCACCTGGTGCCCCAATCTGGATCACCTACTTTGCTCCGGTGCCAAATTAACTCATGCAATGGAAAAACACTGCGTGGGAGAGAGAGAGAGGACTGAGGCAATAGAAAACACTTGTTTGGGAGAGTGAGAGGCTGGTGTAGTTGGTTTGATTGATTTGTTTATACATGTGGGTCTGTGTGCACAGCGGTGCCAACTCTCTCACATCGCGAGAGCGGTGCCAAAATCTTTTGATTTGACATCGATGCGTATTATGTGGCATACTTTTGCGAAATATGGCATCAACCACATAGTGGAAGGCAACAAATGCCCAAGCTCTTCACGTGCTCCTAGTTAAATGAGAGGAAACAGAAAGAGAGAGAGAGATAGATAGATAGAGAGAGTGTGAGTGAAAAAATATCACTAGCCAGCCAACCCTATCATATGAGCGAATGATATTGGTACCTCTTGATGACACGACAATCTTATGCAGCCAGCTGCTCTAATATGTTCTCTTCTTTTTCAGATAAAAAAGAACCGAAAGTGAAAAATGTGCTGCACTATAATAATCTCATCAAATGCCTTGATCTCCATCTTACAGAAATTGATTTGATCGACTACCGAGGTAGCACATCTGATATTAAATTGGCCAGGTTCTTTGTTCCGGAGGCAAGTGTGCTCAAGGTAATGAGGTTTGGCGTTCTCTGGCGCAACAATGAATGGCGTGCTGATCACCGCAAGCGTCTAAGCCTAAATGACAAAGTCTCCGCAGAAGCTAAATTTGTTTTTGAAACATCAAGTGGCCAGAGACTTGAAAACTTATTTTCCCATTAGTGACTTGTCAGGGCGGTGGATTTTAGTTTGTATGATAATGCCGCATCCACCTAAAGTAATGGAAGTTCTTACGTAAACTTCCTAGTAATTCCCTCTTCGTAGGTGCAGCATTACTCCTAACATTTGTAATATCAGTTTGAAACTTGTAATATTGCCGTGTCCTATTCCTGCGTTTTCAAAATCCCGCAAATCAAACAGGTCCTGAGTTGGTGATGATGTTGTGCCTCCCATCTTTCCCAAATAGCCGTCGGATCTAGATCTGACGCATACAAACCAAGCTTCTCCATTTTTGCAAAAAGATGCCCGCACTTGTTCCCTATTTACAAACAACTCCTTGTCTCTCACAATCAGCCTTATCTCCTCCCAAGGCCGTGGAAAAATCTGGCGTGATGGCCGCTGCCGGAGCCGTCCACCCCCAATCTTGGTGTTCCGTGCAATGCACGGGCATCTACGCACGGGAAATTATGTCGAACAGGGCTAGTTGTAAGCATGCTAGCTCTACAGCCATGATGATAGTGACTGCAGACGGTGAGGCTGACTATGGTATGCCGAACACGGCGCCTATACTCAGGTGTCATCTCCGGCGCAGGGTCTTGTCACTTCACTGTGAGGAGCAGCACGTAATAATTTGACCAACGGGTAGTACAGTGCTAGTACTCCTCCTACTACATTGGTAGTACTACTACTAGTACTAGTAGCACCATCGTCTGGATTTAGGAGTACTACCACGTCCATCTGGATCAAGGTAGTCAGAATCTCGATTCGACTGCTAGAATCCTACGACTTCACGACCCTACAGAAGCATGTCGATCCTAATCCCACTATGAATCCGGATCAGGTAGAATCCATGTGAGTCGCAATCCAAATCATAGAATCCTGTACAAAACTGTACAATCCCGACTATGCTAGGGACTACATCTGACTCTACTAACTTATCTAAGTCGTTTGTTTAGTTGTAACAAAATAGTATGCCATCATCCAAACCCCTTTTCATATACCTCATGGACCTTTATTCCCCTCCCAAGTCCAAATGCTCAGCCGTAGACACCTTTGATCTAGCTCTTAGAAACCCTAGATCGAAATTGAGCATCAGGCTTGTCGACATATGGAATTGGCGTGAAAAGGAGGATACTTCAAGATTGATCGGAGAAGGAGAGCAAGACCCTTCAAGGTTTAGCACTGTAGGTCAGATAGACAAGTGATCGACTATTCATGCACTCTAAAAAGAACATAAGTAAATTTCGTGCATTGAAGGTTTAAATGTTCTATATATTTAGCTCTCATATACGTTCCATACATGCGAGCTAGATGGTAGGTTAGCCATAAAAAGAAGTGGAATACAACTAGCATTGATATGTACATTCTTTGCTCCACATTTAGCGTCAAAACTCTATAGAACCCATATACATTTCTTGTGTGCATACAAAATATCTTATTTGTGTAAATCTAGTAGAATCCTCGATTCCACGACTCGATCTTACGACTCGATTCTGTCTGAGGAAAACCGATCCGACTCCGAATCCCGACTCTGACTACCTTGATCTGGATTTTAGTATTTGACTAGCAATATCTAGTAATGCATGTCACAAAAAATGTACTACTCCCTCTGTAAATAAATACACTGTGTTTTATTCCTATCGGCGAGAGTACTAATAGGATTACATGCAATGAACTAAACACTGCATGTCATGTTTGGTAGTCTTAAGTCATTGAAAGCATGCACGGCCCACATCTCTAATTGGTTGATATGTCACAAAATAAGAAACAAGGAGGGAGTTAATGCACCGTGCCTAAGTATTTTGGGATTATTTGGTTTTCGTAAGGTGACTTAGACAACATTTCTGTTTACATGCATTAACATTTTATTAGTTAAATCAAAGGTCAAAACTTGGTGCAAAATGCAAAGGGGACCGATAAACCAGTAAACATCAAACTTCTCTCGTTTGGCCCCAACTAGAGGTCCGGTTAGATGACTATACTGCACCGGCACGGAGGGGGACGCAGCTTCATTGACTTACGGCAACTGCCTTTGGGTGAATGACACGTGGGCCCAGGGGGTGGCTGGCCCACCTATCATACAACCAAAGGCAGGTGCAGTAGAGGGCCGAGGAGTAGTACGAAATCCTACGCACCTACGCACGCTAACCAAGGGCAAGAGTGATCACTCGAATCGCAAGATCAGTTGACTAGAAGCTAAGCTAGACCCATGGAGGCGATGAGCGCGAGCATCAGCCGGCTGTGCCAGATGGTCCATGATGCCGGCCTGCGGCCCGGCACCGAGGAACGTCTCCAGGTAGTATTGCTTGAGGCCGCCAAGGCGAGGGGCCGCTTGGACGACAGCTTCATCTCCTTGTTCGATGAGGTCCTCGTCGGTTTCCTCGGCAAGTTCACCATCGTCAAGAAGCTTGCAGACGAATTTGACGTAAGCCTCCACCCGACGCGCCCAGGCTCTGCGATGCCCGCCACCCTCAACGGCCACTATGGTGACAACCTCTTCGACGCACTGGTGGCCCTGCGACCACCCGCGTCGCACCGGAGAATGTCCACCTCGAGGTCGCGCTCGCCGCGCAGCGCCTGGCGTAGCAAGACACCATCGACATAATCACCCATGTCTACGCGCAAATCATCCACAAGGACTACTACATGCAAGAGGAGGACGATAGGACGCTGGGCTTCTTGGACCACAGGGCAACCTTGGACGGCACTGTTCAGAAGCATGTTGAGCTCGCCGCCAACGCCGCTGCTCCTCACACGTTGGTTGATGACCCGGCGCACTAGGGCGTGAGGATGTCGTTGATGGATCCGTATGTATTTTTATCTTTGCGTCAAATCCATGTAGTAGTATATGATACTACAGTAATTATCTTACCTTTCGCATCAACTTCATAATTTTCGTACGTACTCCATGCATGAACGGCGCCAGAACCAAACTTCTAATTACTCTAGGCAAAATCGTTATTTTCTATCTATCGGTCGTGCCATGGAGCAGAACCAAATTTTTACAAGTTACGAGTTCAAAAGGAAAAGCCTGCCATGTTCGCATCGCACCCCCACACGGTTGGTCCGGCACGCCGCTCAAGCGAGAATGCGTGCGGTGTTGCATTTTCACTTACAAGTGGGAGCGTAGTTGAGCAAACCGCCACTACAAAAAAATACACTTCTGTGATGATACGTGTTTGTCACAGTAGGTCGCGTTTTCTGTCATGCATGTACATCCATGACAAATTTATGACAGAATCAAGATAGTCATACCTGTGCTGTCGTAGAAGTGTTCCATGACATTACCAAAATTATCATCATGGAAGTGTCCACTTCCATGACGATAAATCGCGCGTCACAGAAGTGCTTTCGTCAAGGGTGACCGACACGTGGCATCCACCGTAACGGAACGCCGTTAAGCTATCGGGTCGGGTTTTGGATCTGATAACCCGTTAACAGCCCCGACCAATGGGGATTTTCCACGTGTAAAATCATCATTGGCTAGAGGAAACACATGTCGGCTCATCATTGGGACAGATGTCAACCACTCATTGGACGGAAGGCGCCTATGATACGTCAACATGTGGCACAGCCCAACAGAGGCCCATTCCTATGAAAAGGCTGGCCCGTTTGACTTGGTCAAAAGCTGGCGGGCCGGCCCATGGAAAGCCTATTAACGGCCTATTCGAATATAGCCCATTTACAGCCTGCTAACCCAAGGCCCGTTATGCCCTATCCGAATTAGGCCCAGTAGCGTCATCTGGGCCATCCAATATGATTCCAGCCCGTTTTCACTTCTGGCCCATGTATGGCCCATGACGTCTTTCGGCCCATATGAGGCCTTATGTAACTCTTGGCCTACTAACGGCCCATGGTGAAACTGGCCCGTAATGAACAATGTATCACTTTACACCCATTAACGGCCCACGGTGAAACTGGCCCATAATGAACAATGTATCACTTTATACCCATTAACGTCCCGTTATTCTGTTGGGTCGTTTCCAGCCCATGTTATCTTTTGGCCTTCTCAGAGCCCATTTATTCTTGGGCTCATTTCCAGCATTTGTTTACTTACGGCCCGTTACTGTCATTTTCTGCTTGTGGGCCAAATTCAGCCCGTGGTTACAGTCGGCCCGTTTGTGGTCCATTAATACGTTGGGCCGATTTCATAGCGTCATCAAATATGGCCTATTAACGATGGCCCGTTATGGTCAGCCCATGAACGGACGATTCCAACTCTAGCCCGTTTACGGGCATAATGCGGTCTGTTTGGCCCATGTTTGGCCAATCGATTATACGGCCCGTATAAGGCCCATTGATAATACGACCCGCAGAAGGACCATTGTTTCTACGGCCCATTGTTTCTACGGCCCATAGAAGGCCCACTGTTTCTACGGCCAGTAGGAGGCCCAGTGTCACTACAGTAAATATTAGCCCATGGTTATTGTGGCCTAGTTTTAAAAAATAGGTTATTGCAGCCACTAGCTAACCGCGGAAAAAGAACTGCAATGACTACAAGCAAACAAATAGACAAGACAACAAGGAAATAAATAAGCAAGCAACTAACGCTAGGCAATCATGGCTATTACACATATTACATCCACTAGGCACCAAAGTTCGCCACCAGTGCAAATATAGGGAACAAAGCAGCATATCATATACACTGGTTGTCAAAGTTCGCGACCAGCGCAAATAAACGCCGCAGAAAAACAAATCCAGAACTGAAACCACTTCAGAAGATCTCAAGAAACAATATCCTGGGTACCCATAATGCTGGCAAGATGCTTAGCAAGATTATTAACTTTCTCTTGTTTGGCGCTTAAATCCTCCAGCGCTTACTATTGTACCAGAAAATATGCATCTGAATTCTATAGGGACTTCCTCAGTCCTTCAGCTTCCTGTCGTAGCACATCTGATCGATGTCTTTCAACTTGAAGTTGAGACTCAAGAAGACGAACTGATTCAGGCAGCGAGTTCGAAGAGCTTGTGCCAGCAGTAGTGGCTAGTAACTCGAACACTACATCAAGACAAGACTTTTGGGTTCCCTCACTGTCGTCAAGATAGTTTTTATCAGCTTTCTTCGAGGCCAACAGGGATGTCTCACTATCTTGAACCTTATCTGCATTACTTCCTTTACCATTGGATAATGCGGTACTGTTCTCCAATATTTTGTCTGCATTCTAAAAGAGAAACAAGCAGACACATCACATGTTTACCATGTTGTATATGAAACTCATTTTGGTAAATGAGTTCAGTAGTAAAGTGGACAGGATAACAGCATGAAACAAACATATATCTATGTACCATGGTCACTTTATGGTCTATATCATTCTAGTTTTTGTTGCCAAATCAAGATAGAGACACAGTTCAAAAAATATTTTTCCAAGACAAAGCAGAATAGACAGAATATAAGTGTGGGTAACCATAGAGCAATAACAACACTTGTAATGTGCATGACATGAGAACATAACTATTTATTCAATTGAAATTGAAATCAACATAGAGCAGGTTAAAACAACAAACCAGTTAAAGAAACAGGTTTAAAACATACCTGTTGCTTCATTGGAGTTTCAATTCCATCCTTCAAATTTGAAAATAGTTGGTATGAGTAAATACAGTCATGCAAGAGCAAAGGAGTATGAACCATAGCTATAGAACCTGACCTAAGAACAAATCTTCTTCTCCTTTAAGAGTTGAGTTGGGATTCGGAGTGGTGGTCCTCGTGCTTTGGGCACTGCAGTTCCCTTACTAACTGCTCGTGTTTGGGTGCTCTGTGGTGGAGACGGTGCTGTGTCAACTGGAACTGGGTTACTATCTGCCGGGGTTGGGGTTAGAAGGGGTGTAGTTAGTTCTCTGTCCAACTGGGTAGGGGTACAATCTGCGAGAGTCTGGGTTATGTGTGGTGGATCTGGTTCTTGGGCAAGTACAACTGTGGTTCTATCTGCATCAACTGGTAGCACTATCTTTTCTGAAGACCGTGTTGTTACTCCCTTAGATACTGCCATCACGCTCTCCAATTCAAATGGCTAATAAATAAGAAAAGTAATTGAAAGTATAGACATTGTATGATAGACAGGTGCAATGGATAGTGGGGAATAAAAGAGGGCATGAAATAATTCATATTTATGTTGTCTAACCAAATAGGATAGCATGACACAATTTCACATATAAGATGGCTAACTAAACAGGATAGCATGACACAATTTCACATTATGATGGCTAACTAAAAAAGATGGAAAGACATAGTTCAAAATATGAGACTATGTAAATAGGATGACATGACATAACTATATAATGTGTTTATTAAATAGGTTGGCATGCCATAATTCACATACATTTACGGATAGAATGCCATAATTCAAAATATGATGACTGTAAACACTAAACAGGATGAGATGATATAACTATATGATGTATTTATTAAATGGGTTGCCATGCCATAATTCAGATAGATGATGTGTATGTACTATGTAAACATGTTGGCATGATATAATTCAAATATATGAATTATATAGTAAGCAAGTAAGCAGATGGCAATCCATATATGATGTAAAAACTAAGCAATGCAAGACAACATGCATGACATGGGTAATATAACCCTGCCAAGTTTGAGCATAGACCTCAGGGGGAAAATAGGACTGGTCATCAGTCTCTGAATCCTCCTCTGAGGAGCTCTCTGTAACCAGCAAGATGACTGCTTCAGTAGGTAGCATTGTCTGCTCTGAATACCTTGTTTTCACTCCAGATACTTCCATCACCGCTTCAAATGGCTGATGCACAGGAAGAGTAGTTGAATATACAAACGTTGTCGACAAATGGAACACGTAATACAAAAAAAATGATAGCATGATATAATTCACATACATGATGATTGGCTAAACAGCATGCCATTGCATAATTCACATATATAATGCCTTTGCAACAAGATAGCATTGTATAATTCACATATATAATGTCTTGCAACAAGATGGCAATGCATAATTCACATATATGGTAATTAGACACTGAACAGGTGGCATTCACACAAAGCATGTCTAAACTAATCAAATGACATAGCGATGCGAGACACCATACACACGATATGAGCAACATAACCCTGCCAAGTTAGAGCATACACCTCGGGGGGGGGGGGGGGAAAGGACTGGTCATCTGTCTCTGAATCCTCCTCTGAGGAGCTATCCGTAACCAGCGAGATATGCGCTTCGTCAGATAGCATAGTCTGCTCTGAAGACCTTGTTTTCACTCCAAAATTTGCCATCACCGTGTCAAATGGCTGATGCACACGAAGAGCAGTTGAATGTAATAACATTGTTGACAAATGTAATATGTAACGAAAAAAAGGATGGCCTGATATAATTTACATATGAGATGACTGGCTAAGCAGGATGGCATAGCAAAATTCACATATATGATGCCTAGCTAAACAAGATGGCGTTGCATAATTCACATAAACGATGAATAAACTAAACAGATGACATATTTGATGTATAAAGTAAGCAATGCAAGACACCATATGCATGATATAACCAACATCAGCATGCCAAGTTAGAGCGAAGACCTCGGGGGGTTAATAGGAGTTATCTTCTCCTTCTGAATCCCCCTCAGAACAGATATCTTCCTCTCGATTACAATCCGAAATGCGTGGGGGGGGGGGCTTCCTTTGCGCCTACCATGGAGCGACGTCTGCATGAAATTTTATTGCCACACAAGGCTTGTCTCTTTTGCTCTACATGTTCAGTTCCATTGTTTACAATAACTGTCATGCATAGGAATAAAACATAGTGAGATTATGTAAGGAGTGCATGCAGAAATCTAGAGTGATGGTAGCAACCTATGGATAAACCCAAAACCAATAATAGCAGGCAGATAATGGCTTCAGTTAAAAAATACAGATAATGGCTTCTTTACTGTTTGTTTCCCACCCAGCATGAAACTCATAGTAGACACCGGAGATTAACCAGATAGTAGATAGATACTATTGATAGCGGCCCCGATATGTACCCCACAACCATTTAAAAACTCAAGTTTGACCATTAGTTTGGAGCTGACTCAGAGTCTAATCGGTGAACAAGATGATAAAGTAGCATGTAATATTAAGTGATGCATAACGTAAGCAGACACGAAAGAGTGCGACCTCTCTTGCGGACCCGTGTAGTCCTTGAGGTCATCTGCTCGGTTGATGATGGTAGTGAAGTTTTCATGGCTGCCAGCGGCTGGGAAGAAGATCCGAGGCGGCGAAAGACAGTCTGGAGGCTGGATCCCTGCTGTGCTGGACCCTTCTATCGCTGGAGCAGCTGAGCTGGGGTGGACGGCGGCGCAACAGGAGCGGGACAAACCACGCAAGGTTTTCTTTGATAACTATCTGTAAGAGAAGTAATTCTGTAAGGGCTCATTTGAATTGGAGGATTCCAACAATGCAGGGATAGGAAATAGACAGGAATATGATAGGAATGCACGTGCAAAACAGAGAATTTAAAAACACAAGATTTCTACCAATCTGGGTGTTTGATTCACAACAATTGGAAGATCACAGGATGCAAAGAAGCATGGTGAGATTAAGTCAAACCAAAAGAAAATGTACGGTTGTAATGCTATTATGCTACTATCTCTTAGTCTTGTGCTTCATGAATAGGAAATTGAAAAGGAGGACAAGTGAAAATTAAAATTCGTACGTTTTTTCTTTCAAGGAGACACTAAAGGAACAAATCCGTGTGCTCAGTGGACAATATATATAACACGTAGAGTAAAAAAGAGATGCAACAAGTGTACAACCTCTTTGGCGAAGCCATGTCGATCTCAGCGTGATTGGGTTGGCCGGTGAGGATGCTCCGGCTAACTTGGCTGTCGGAGGAGGGGAAGAAGATCTTAGGCGTCTGGAGATGGAGCCCAAGATACTGCTCCACTATGATGGAAGGTTTCGTCGTTGGAGCAGCTCCGGTGAGTTGTACGACGCCGAGGCTGAAGCAGGACAAGAGAGACGACGAACAACATTAACCTGAGTGAAATTCTAATAGCATCTCCAATACATGATGTAAAATACATAAACACAAAGTGCTACATGTAAAATACATCAGCCGCTCATCTCTGAACTTAACTGTCGAAACTGAATTTAACTGTTGAAACTGAACTTAACTGTCGAAACTGAACTTAACTGTCAAAACTGAATTTTGCTGTCGAAACTAAACGCACTAGCAAGGTGAGGCTACATGTCGGTCGACTGACTTTTTCATCTCTGGTCAGTCGATTTTGCAGCCGTTGGATACGAAATCAAGGGCCTGCGGTTCATCTTCAACCTCCACCCCCCTAAGCCAGCCAAACAGCAGCCCCCCGCCACCCGCGACCGGCGGTGCGCCGCCCTGCCCGCCCCGAAAACACTCCCCACCGCCGGTCCACCGCCGCCCCGGCCATCCCTCTAGGCCCCTCCCCCCATGCCGAGCTTTTTCTCCAGCGATCCCCACGCCACCGCCCCGCCAACGCCCCGCCACCGCCGGCGACCACCGCCCCCATCCTGAACCCTAAGATAGATAGTGGGGTACCTCTCCAGCGAGCCCCCTCCCCGCTGTGGCTGGTTCTTCCTTCACCCCGGCGGCATCGGAGTGAAGTGTAGCTAAATCGGAGCAGCATCGCAAGCAAGAGCAAGAGCGAGAGCAGCAGCGCGAGCAAGAGCAATAGCAAGAGCAGACCAGGCAAGGGACCAAGAGCAAGAGCAGAGCAGCAGCGCAAGCGAGAGCTAAAGCAGCAACAGGTCCTACTGATGTGGACGTCGCCGCCAAGGGAGCGACGCCGTGGAGGAAGTGGCCGGCGACGCCGCTGTGGATGGAGCCGCGCCGTGTCGGCTCGGGACCGAGTGCCGACAGCACCGTGAGATCGAATCAAGAAGAAAATGCGGCGATTAGTGTACAACCTCTTTGGTGGCGCCGATTAGGCCGCAGCTTCATCCGAGGAAACGGTGATGATGATGCTCTTCTGGTGGTGCAGGTGAAGACGGCGGTGTGGGAATGGAGGTGGCGCGAAAGATGAGGGGAACGTTGGGGCAGCTCCTTGGAGGTGGAGGACGGGGTGGCTGAACCGGCGGGACGATGAGATCGACGATGGATCCTCATCCGATATGGTGGATGAGGGACGTCGAGGTGTTGCTATGGACGACGTCGTCGGGGAAGAGGCTCCGGCTGGGTGGCGGACGGAGCAGGGTGTGGGGTTTCGTCGTGGGTTTTCGCGGCCTCGGTGTACGAATTGGTGGGTGGATTTGATGGCAGTGGGGAACCATGGCTTAGAGACGCGCTTGTCCGAAATGTGGGGTAAGTTACGAAAGTACCCCCACTGATTTGAGGCGGTTCTTTCAGTTTAGGGGTACCACGGGCATTTCGCGTGTCGGGATTTCACAGGAGGTGGGATTTTTCACGCGTGTTGTAATTTCGGAATAGCAAGGCGCGGGTTGAGATGGAGGGAGTTGTCGGAGCACAACGAGACAAAGATATATCTTAAATATTTCGGGCTAACAAGGCGCGGGTTGAAATTTCCGGACAAGCCTAACGTGTACTGTACCAAATCAATGCGCCCTACAAATGTCATTAAAAACTTTGAATTCATGTTATGTTCAATTAAAATATTTCTCTATGTGTATAATGCATGCAACCTACTACTCAAATGAACGTTTTAGTGAATTCCAAACGTATATACTACCGCTTCAATATGAACTAAATTTGAATTCATTTCTCTATTTGAATAAGATCTACAGTAATGATTGTTGTGAAGTCAAAGCATTTGAATTCGTTTCTCTGTTTTAATAAGATCTACAATCATCATTATTGTCAAGTTAAACCATCGTTTGTGTATTATCTTCATAGCACACCACATGATTAGTCTCGAGTTACATATGAACTATGTGTACTATATGAACTCGAACTAGATTTTTTGAATCCACTTTATTTTGACTTCAAATCACATTACATTTCTAGCTCTAGCTAGATCTTCATAATCTAAACCATGTCTCATATGTATAATGTGTTTATCACATTATGTATGGTGCCCCACCCCCTACGCCTACAAGTATTTAGATGTGAGTTGCAAACACCACACATTACCACAAATTCAAATAAAATGTGAGAATGTTCGATATATAGTATTGTTTAGATTATTCGATATTTAGTTGTAAGCTGCAAACGCCACACATTATCACAAATTCAAATAAAATGTGAGATTGTTTGATGTATAGTATGGTTTAGATTGTTCGGCATTTAGCTGTGAGTTGCAAACGCCATGCATTATCACATTATGGTGTAACATGTGTACAGCACGTGTATCACCGCTATATTCATGCATGCAATGTTTAAAACACTATGATCTCCTATTCAAATATATGAATCCGCTTTCATATCAAATTATGATCTTTGTTAGTCTCTTACACCCACACAATCCTCTAACCTTTGTAGCTACCACTAACTTTCTCTCGTGCATGCACACGCCCTCCTCGCCCTCCCCCTCCCTCGGCATTCTATCCACCAGGCACATTCATTTTTTTTCTTTAGGTCATTCTCCCAGAGTCTCCACAACTCCTTTCTGACACACAGCGATCGATAAACCTCTCCAGCGATGCCTGCCTACAACATACAAACACACCTTCAATCTCCTCCTTTATGTGTCCTTGCCTCGTGTCTCTCATACGGTTAGACACACGTGTAAACTCTCGCCCCTCTTTTCATCGCTCTCATAACTGCACACTCCTCCCCCTATCTAGCTAGTAGTTGGGCCTCTCGCACCACCTCCTAGCTCCATTCTCTCTGTCTATCCGTCTCGCTGGGCCTTATTTGCCTCTAACAAATGGACGTACACCGACCGATCTCTCGCTATACATATAGCTAGCTAGGTCCTTATAACTCGTTTTTACCCACACGTCAATCGATCTACCTCATTAGTTGTGTCTCTCCCTTCCTCCGGCAAACAACAATTGATCTACCGATCTAGTTAGGTTTGCTTACCAAACACATGGTTCCCCTTCATCATCCATGGATGCGTCCCGATAGATCTATCACGCACAGGCACACACAGAAACACATCCCCACTCTTATTGATAACATTGGAGTTCCACCCCCAGTTTGTCTAGTAGGCCTCTCCCACCATCTTCGAGAAGCAACTCCATCACCCATCCAGCACTCTACCCCTCTCCCTCCCTCTCTCTCCTCTCTCTCTCCCCCATCATATTTCCCGTCCTTTAGTCATGTATGGATGTCGACCGATCTCCCTCAAGACATAGCTGGGTCTCTCCTTCTCAACACATATACGAGTCGTTCTACCTCTATAGTTAGGCCTCTGCCTACCCCTCCCACCACCCCTCCCCCCACACACACCGATACATCGAGCGCTCTAGTCATGTCTCCCTGCCACACACAAACTTGACGTGTGCCCTCTAACGTTCCGGTAGGCCAGTCGCCCTATATCTTTGACTTGTACACACACACAATTTCGATGGCTCTCGATCTCGCACCCACCCACTTGATCCTCTCTTCGACTCTATCAATAGCTATGACCCCTCCCTCTCTTCTCGTGGATTGCCCGACCCTCTATGTATGATATGGATAGGCCTCCATTTCACACACATAGCATGCAAAATTTTGTTTGAGATGTCATCGACACATATTCCCACAAATAATTCACGAAATCAACCCCCACCCCACCCCCACCCCAAAACAAAAAACACTCATGAACGCGGTTTGTATCTCTCACACACACCCACGTAGGTAGGGGACGTGCACGAAGAGAAGAGGTGCATGCACGGCGCACATACTCCCGTCTCTTTCCCAACCACACCCGCGCGGGTACATGGTGGAGCTCATTTCTGTACGAAAAAGGCAGCCCACGTGGTAATTTGGCACGTGTACTGGTTGTCCACTTGGTGGAGGGAGGATCGTCTACCATGGGTGAAAAAACAAATTGCAACTTGACGTGTTATGTTAAAAAAAAGAGGCAAACCATGTGGGGCCTACCTTAGAGGCAAGGCTCTATACACTGGAGTACTTTTGATGTGCCCCATCAACTCGCAGAACGAGGAGAAGCTTGCGTAGTACGCCATCTCCCCCGCCCACGGGCACGGTGGCTCGCAGGATGAGGTGAAGCTTGCTTACTACGCCTTACGCCCGCTCCCTTGCCCATGCGCACGGTGCTCGCAGGACAAGGAGAAATATTTACTACTCCCTCCGTTTACTCCTCGTCCCTACTACCTTGGTTATAGAGATTATATCATATTGTTTGGAATATATATGTCCTTTAGTATATTTCAATATGAACTACTAGTACATACTCCAAACACTGATGTATATAGACGTATTTTAGAGTGTAGATTCACTCATTTTGATCCGTATGTAGCACTCTCCCTCGCCACTCGACCCTCGCCCACGTGGTGGACGTGCAACAATTCATTCGGTCTCATATAGCCAGAACGATATATACTGCACTTCCATTATTGCTCGACTTCCCGAAGAGGCGAAGAGCCAATCGCAAGGTTAATATTTTAGAGATGCCAAGCGCAAGGTTATAGGAGAACGAGTAGTAGGTGCCGCGTCATTTATAAATAAAGTTTTTTTCTTCAGTGGCACGTACGCAATATGATAGGTTCATATGGAGAGAAAAGGAAACCGCTCCACTATATACATAGTCAAGATGGGCCAGCCTACACGGTTGCTTGCTGGGGTTGCTCTCTTCACACTCTCTCGCACAAAACGACTGTGGCCACATCTCTAACATCCTGGCGGATCACGTCCGCTTGGGGAAGGGGTGGATGCTTAGTGTAGATGCGGTGGCCGTCGCCGACGGCGAAAACCCACTGTCGGCACGTCCCGATCAGGGGTCCCCGCCGTTCTCTCTCACAAAGCCGGTGAGGTTTCCTTCGTCCCTTGCTCACTGCCGCGACGTGGGCAGTTGCCGCCTCCCGCCGCCCTCCTCAAGGTTGATCTACGTCCCTCAGGTACAACTCCCTTTACAGCCGGCTTGCACCACTGCTCAAGCTGCCCACATCACTCCCTGTGGATATTTGTCTACTTCTTTGCCCCGCACATACCTCTACTGGCTTCTACGTACTGTATTTGTGATGAGTTTATGTCTCATCAACTAGTCCCAGTAATCTTATTCTAATCATGCTTGTTCAATTTCTTTGCCACAGGGATGCTCATCTCGATTTTGGTGAAACTGCACAAAATGATCTGATGGTCAAAAGGTTGCAAACTTCATTTATTAGGAAGCTCGAACGTTGCCAGCAAATTGAAGCCTGGTCATGGTTCACGGTTCAAGGGCTAGGGACTGCCTGGATTGTTTTTTTCTTTAGCTGCCTCTGTTCCAAAATAAGTGTCAACTTTAGTAGTAGTACAACTTTATACTAAAGTTTGCACAAAGTTGAGAAACTTATTTTGGAACGGAGGGAGTACATATTTTCTATGATCTGTCAATCATTGAGATGGAATAGCATGCATGTTAGTCTCCTTTGTATTTGATGAAATGTTGCAACGGGCAACCTTGGACGCAAGATACATGTAACAGAAGCTGGAAGCTTCATAGCATTGTACAAATTTATCTCGCTGATAAATTACAGTACGTACTATACTAGTACTTCCTCCGTTCCTAAATATAAGTCTTTGTAGAGATTTCACCATGAACCACATGCGGATGTATATAGATGCATTTTAAGTGTAGATTCATTCATTTTGTTCCGTATGTAGTGCAATCTCTACAAAGACTTATATCTACTAGTAATAGCTAGCCCCCACTACTAGGAATTCTCTATCCTCTCCTTGAGCCACGTCATCAAAATTGATGTAGCCATTAGATGAAGTAAATCAGTCCATAATAGCCGCCTGATCTTGATGTTGAGAGGCTCCGCACTAAGCCACATGCAAGCATGCAGAAATACCGTGCCACATGCATGCACTACAAAAAAATTACACTTCCGCGATGATATGTGTTTGTCATAGTAGGTCGCGTTTTCTGTCATGCATGTACATCCATGACAAATTTATGACAGAATCAAGATAGTCATACCTGTGATGTCGTAAAAGTGTTCCATGACATTGCCAAAATTATCATCACGGAAGTGTCCACTTCCATGACGATAAATCACGCGTCACAGAAGTGCTTTCGTCAAGGGTGACCGACATGTGGCATCCACCGTAACGGAACGCCGTTAAGCTATCGGGTCGGATTTTGGATCCGATAACCCGTTAACAGCCACGACCAATGCCGATTTTCCACGTGTAAAATTGTTGTTGGCTGACGGATCCACGCATCAGCTCCGCGTTGGCACAGGTGTCACTCATCCAGCGGTCGAGATGGGCCTATGATATGTTGACACGTGGACCGGCCCAAAAGTGGCCCACAAAGATTAAATGGGCCGGCCCAACCAAAGGCCCATAAGATTTAGCGGACCATAATGGGACGGCCCAGCTAAAGGACCACAAAATTTAGAGGACCATAATGGGCCGGCCTAGCTAAAGGCCCACATGATTTTGCAGACCATAATGGGCCGGCCCAGCTAAAGGCCCACAAGATTTTGCGGACCACAATGGGCCGGCCCAGCTAAAGGCCCAGAAGATTCTGCCGGCCATAATGGGCCGGCCCAGCTAAAGGCCCTACATTCTTTGTCAAATCGGCCCGTCAACGGCCTGTCCTAAACTTGTCATCAACGCGGCCGATGGTCACTTCTGGCCCGTTATAAGTCCGCTAAGTAATTGGGCCGAATTACGGCCCGGTGTATTTCCAGCCTGTTAAAGGTCCGGCTTCATTTGGGCCCATTTACAGGCCATCAAAACTTTCGGCCCATAAACGATTGTGAAGGATTTGGGTCATATTCGGCCATGTCTGACATTCGGCCTGTTAGAGGCCCACTATAGCTTTGGGCCACTTTCGGCCTGTTGTCATTTTCGGCCTGTTAACGTCGGACGTAAACCATGGACCATATGTGGCCCAACGTCATATCAGGCCTATTAATGGCCCATATAAAAATGACGATAATCTAGCCCGACCGAAGTTCCGGCCTGTTAAAGGCCCGTGTATTAGGTCGGCGCATTTACGGCCCGTCCGAATTTCGGCCTGTTAAAGTCCAGTGGGTTATTTGGCACAATCAGGGCCCAATCTCACTTTCTGTCTATTAAAGGCCCATGTATTTTATGGGCTCGAGATATTTACACCTGTAAACGGCCTATATTTACTGAGGGCCCAAATTATGTTTAGGCCTGTTAAAGGCCCACTATGGGCACATGCCTACCAGACAAATATGAAAGCTTATGCTGATTTAGGCCCAGATATTTTTAGTGGGCTACATGCCAATTTCGGCCCGTAATCGTTTTTAGCCCAATTGGAATGGGCCCGACGAATGTTGGCATGTTGGGCTCCTACGAAGCTTTCGGCCGAATACATTACTAAGATAAACCTACACTATACAAAAATAGCGTCGTAATTACTGCAGCCCGAGGCAGCATCATAAATGTTGTATCACAACAAAATAAATTCCAACCATACAACAAAAGGCCTGTTGGCATAAAGTTTACAGTCCTTCCAGATAAAAGCACCATCAGATGTATAGAAGCACAAATATTTGACCTGAGTGCTAATGTTTCAGGCTGTAGAATCTTATGGAGCAGCACGGTCTCCACCTTTTTCCGCCATTGCTCTTAACAACAAAGCGAATGTCTGATAGTCTGGTTTCAAAACCATTCATATCTTGACGACATTTCTCAACCACTATTCTTGTTTCCGAAACAACGTCCATTAGGGATTGGACTTGTGTCTGGAGCACAGATATATCACTCTGTCTAGCAGGAAGATTTTGTTCACTAGGCGATTTGGATGAGGTTACCTTGACAACCAACCGAGAATTACGCAGGAAGGTGCTTTTTGCATTGTTAGTGGAGAGATACTGACGCACTGCAGCAAGAGGTGACATTGTGCCTGTAGTAGCCTCGTCACCTTCAGGTGGTTGTAGCTGTTCAATCATTTGTTCCAGAGCTTCCTGAAAGTTTGAACTTGTAGAGTAATGTACTAGATAAGTTACTAATGAGACAAAAACAAACAAAATAGGTTAAACGTTTATACATAACTTATTTTGGTGAACTACTGTAATACATTAGCATGTATTGTAGTGCCAACTACATAATAAAATTACTTTCGGAACATATGTCCATGTAGCATGCCTACTATATTGTCTATTCCCTCACATTCGTTGACATCTAAGGATAAAGAGACATGGTTTAAAGTAGGATGAACAGAGTATGACATCATTCATATCATGGGCAAACAAATATAAAAAAACAGGCTATTTTATCATTGTGTGCGCACGTGAACATAACAACTAGATTACAGATCAAGACCAAAACAATATCCTTCATCTCTTTTAAACCATGTAAGGTGAAATGATACGTTAAGACAACTATGAATAAAAGTGAACAGAGTAACTGACATTGGCTGCAAACCAAGTAGTTAAATGAACACATCACAGTACCAATCACTTCAAGGCAGGAGGAGTAAAGACTTACAACAGCGGCTTGAACTGGTGTGCTCATGCCCTTCATCTTGCTGGTGTGGCAATCCTTGAAGATTTGCACTGCATTCGGTTCAGGTTCTTTTTGTTCCGCACGGGATTTCCTCTGTATTTGGAACAAGTCAATATAGATATGATAATATGGCACAAAAAAAGAAGGAAGTAGCAGCTATTTACAAGAGCCTCGCAGTGTGCAATATAGCTATGAGATCCTGTGGTCTGTTTGAATTTCACTTTAGAATGTTTGGTTTTGTTCTTCAAACAGTTAGCCTAGAAGAAGATACACTTGTAAGGCACATACATAAATACAAGTTCAATATGTGGTCTGATCAAATACATATAGCCTACCTGATACTTTGGATCAGACCAGTGTTTAACGAGGGCTGTCCAGTATTCATCTGTAATATATTCCACTGGAGATGTTTGGGCGATTTCATTGTTAGCCTTGCCTTCAAAGTGAGATTTTCTAAGGTGTTACCGATACTGTCGCAGAGCAGACTGAAAAACATGAGTGCATGCTTGTCTAGTTGCATCATCTTTCGGATCCAACTTGAACCTCATCTGTTGAAAAAAGAATGTGAGTCTTATTAGGAGGAAGCTAGAAAGTATGGGACAAAGCAAGACAATATTACTAATTGCGATGAATAACATTACTTACGGATAAATGGTCAAGGAAGGTGTTAAACTAGGTATTGTCTTTCTCATTCCTGTACTGGATCCACATTGGGAGGATACGTGCATGACACCTAACGGCAACGGCTGCCTCTGATACTAACTTGGCTGACTCTGTAGCATCACGTGGCCTTTTTAAACCTGCCTCAAAATGGATCTCCATTCTTACTCCTTTAGATTTTGTTAATCTGTCAAGTATTATCCCTGATGTCTGTTTCCGCTTGCACCGTGGTGCTAGTTCAACAACGAATATGGAAAGTGTTAGTGTACATCAAACTGTGAGAGTACATATAAAGGAGCATGCAACTGCAACTTGACTCGGTCAGGTACCGTCTTGGTGTTGATGCTCATGAGGTTCATCTGATCTTGCCAAGTTCTGTTGTGTCAGCAGTGCTTCGGAAGTAGTGTTAGGTGTGAAGGCAGCTTGGGAACTGGCCAGTTCCGGAGCAAACGAACGAGTAACTGGTACAGTTGAAGCAGATGCTGCAGCTGGTGGAGCAGGTGATACTGTGTTTGTAGATTTAGCCGGTGGACTTGGACCTTCTACTGCACTATAAGTACCAGTAGAATCTCGACGGCAGAACCTTTTCCGTTTCACCCGACGAGTAACATCACTCCCTACTATATTATTTTCCTTGCTCTTTTTGACTTTGCCATGTCAAGCTATACCCACAACACAAAAGAATAAAATCACTCTTCAAAACTCATTGATGCATGATACAGACAAGCAATACTTTGATGTAAGACAACCGTATGAGGATGGAATATGTAAGAAAAACAGGAAGGCATGACATATTCACAGCTATGATGTGCAAACTAAGCAGAAGGATTTTCAAGAAAATAGAAGTAATGCAAGCTAGACACCATATGAAAGATGCAGCCAATATTACTCTACCAAGTTAAAAGTCTCTTGTCATAAGTGGCAATTCAAAAAATTAGAAGCAGTACAACGTAGAAATCAATGCAAGATGCAACCACTATCAAACTGCCATGTTAAAAGCGTCCAATCATGAGTGACTAATGCGGGATACACAACAGCAGTACTTTGATGTAAGAACATGGTATGATAGATAGATGCAGTGTATTCTAGACACAGAAAGCCATGTCATATGCACATGTATAACGTATAAACTCAGCAGGTGCAATTTAATCAAAATAGAAGAAATACATGCTAGACAACATATGCAACATGAAACCAATTATCACACTGTCAACTTAGAGCAAGCACCTGCGATGGTGGAGTACGGGAGATGAACTCATCATGTAGACTTGGGACTTCAACTTCATTAGCAGTAGCAGTGGCAAATCTAGAGAGTCTCTGTTTGCGTTGGTGCGGAGGATCACCAACATCCCCTAACTTACTCTTTTCCTTCCTATTTTCTGATATTGCCTTATGAAGTCAAAACCACAAGAAGATGAATAAAATTAGCTCTGCATAACTGGTTGATGCATGATACAGACAAACACTACTTTGATGTAAGGCAAGCGCAGGATAGGAGGATGGAATATATACAAAAAAAGACAGCGTTTCATATTCACACGTACGATAGGAGGATGGAATATGTATGAAAAAACAGTAAGCGGAAGGCATTTCAACAAAATTAGAAGAAATGAAAGCTAGGCACCATATGAACATGCAACCAATATCACTCTATCAGGTAAAAAGTGTCTCGTCGTAAGTGCCATTTCAAGAAAGTAGAAGCAGTACAAGCTAGAAGACAATGCAAGATGCAACCTACATCACAGTCCCAAGTTAAATGTGTCTTATGGGTAAGTGATCGTTGCAGGTATAAGTTGTAAGCTACGTAGATGCAATTCAACATAATCAGAAGCAATACAAACTAGACATCATATGGAAAATGCAACCACGTATAACAGTTCCAAGTAAGAGCAAGCACCTGTGATGGTGGAGTAGGGGAGATGTGCTCATCATGTACACGTATGTTCTAGAAACAGGAACACGTGTCATATTCACAGGCATTATGTGTAAAGTAAGCAGATGCAATTCAAGTTAGAAGCAATACAAGCTAGACATCATACGCAACATGCAACCACATATAATAGTGTCAAGTTAGAGCAAGCACTTGTGATGGTGGAGTAGGGGAGATGTGCTCATCATCTACACAGCTACGTTGACTGTCCAGCCTTGTGTTGTCTTGAGAATCTTGTTGGGAGGATGGTGGAGTAGAATATGTAGAGACCCCCTATTTGAGTTGCTCCAAAGGACCACCATCATCCACTACCAGACTAATTTCCTTCAGTTGTAATGATTTTGCATTGTGAAGTCAAACCGATAAGAAAAAGGAATAAAATTCGCTCTTCAGAACTCATTCATGCATGATACTGACGAACACTACTCGGATGAAAGGGAAACACATGATGCGAGGATGGAATATGTATGAAAAACAGGATGACGTGACATATTCACACCTATGATGTGGTAAGTAAGCAGAAGGCATTTCAACAAATTAGAAGCACTACAAGCTAGACACCATATGAAAGATGCAACCAATATCACTCTGCCAAGTTCAAACTGTATGGCGTTTCAACAAATTAGAAGTAGTACATGCTAGAAATCATATGCAAGACACAACCAATATCACAGTGGCGACTTAAAGGTGCCTTGTCATAAGATATAGTATGTACCAAACACAGGAAAGCGTGCCATATTCACATGTATCATGTGTAAGCTAAGCAGATGCAGTGTACACTAATTAGGAGCAATACGAGCTAGACACCATATGCAACATGCAACCAGATATCACAATGCCAAGTTAGAGCAAGCACCTTGGATGGTGGAGTAGGGGAGCAGAGACTTGGACCTTGTAATGCACTATCAGTACAAGGAGAATCGGTACAGATGCTCCGTTTACGTTGCTGCAGAGGACCACCATCATCGCCTTCCTTACTCTTTTCCTTCCTCTTTCTTGATTTTGCCTTGTCAAGTCAAACCCACAAGAAAAAGGAATAAAATTTGCTCTTCAGAACTCATTGATGCATGATACTAACGAACACTACTTTCATGTAAGACGAACACTACATATCACACTGCCAAGTAAGAGCAAGCACCTACGATGGTGGTGTGGGGGAATTGCGGTGATCAACTAGAGAGCTACGTTGACTATCTTCATTTAGCCTTGCTGTTTCTTGAGAATCATGTGGGGAGGATGACACTGCACTCTTTAAACGAGTATGGCGTCTCACAGAAACCCACCCGGGTGACTGTCTCATCATAAGTGATTGACAAGGGATACAAAAGAGCATTAGTTTGATGTACGAACATGGTTAATAGACATATGTAGTATGTATCAAAAACAGGAAGGCATGTCATTATCAAAGGTATAATGTGTAAAGTAAGCAGATGCAATTTAACTAGATTGGAAGCAATACAAGCTAGACACCATATGCAACATGCAACCACATTTGACAGCGCGAAGTTAAAGCAAGCACATGGGATGGTTGTGTGTGGCAATTGAGATCATCAACTATAGAGCTACGTTTACTGTCTCCAACTGCTGACACTGCACCCGTTAGAGTGCTGGAACGCTTAGTGCTTATCTTCGAATTATACTGGAGTGACTTCTGTCTTTTCTTTTCTGCATTAATCAACACCGCGTCAGAGTCTGAAATACCCATGCATAAAAAACAATAGTGTGAGTATGGGTGAAGTGTGTGCACAATTAGTACAGTGTAAAGGTAGCAGATAGCAGGTCGGTGAGAAATAAATGACGGGAGACATATGATAGCTCTACAACATGCATGCCACACTAAATTACTATAGGATTCTATGAAAATAACAGTCGACTGAAAGAAAATAGGTCAGTCCATTTTTTCTGCACCGTCCGATGTACAAAGAACGGGCAGATCGCCTTCATCTACCTCTAGTGAGTCAGTGTTGATGATCTTCCTCGAAACGCCAGCGACCACCGACCCAGTATTCCTCCCCTGCCTGCGCCCTCCCCTCGACCTCACCACACCGCCCCCGGCCATCCATTCAAGCCCCGCCGACCTCCAGATCGGGTGCAAGAAGCTCCTGCGCTCCACACCCCTATGATAGACACTGATGCGCCGCTTCCCCGGGGAACAGGCGGACTAGGTGCTCCGCGCGCCTAAGCGGGGGCTGCTTCTTTTAATTGCGGTTTGACTGACCCTGAATTGAAATCCAGGCGGGCTACTGACCTCTAGCAAAGGTGAAATAGTAAAAGGGAGGAAACCTTGTGCATTTAGTATCACAAAGAAGATGCAGTTAGAAGCACTCAACTAGTTTCTTTCGTGGGATGAATACGGTGTGAGCGGAGACGTAAGATTTGCACTAATAAGGGAAGAGGAGTACCTCTTTCTGCTGGCAGTGCTGTGTCCTCCTTTTGTTTTTTCGACGATCTTCTTGTTGTTCGCCGGAAAGCAGAAGTTGTGGAGGACGGTGCAGCCTTGGACGAACCCATGGCCAAGTTGTTGAGTGTGGTGCGGTGGCCGTCTATCGGCGGCGAGGAAGCAGATCCGAGGCGGCGAACGACGGCGTAGCGGGAACAGCTCCGGTGCGGTGGACGGTTGCGACAGTGGAGCCGCAATAGTGAGGCACAGGACGGCGTGGTCGGAGTGGTTCTGGTACGGCGCATGTTGGCGTCGTGGAGGCAGCTCTGCCTCAGCTTCAGCTGCTAAATCCTTGAGGGCGTTGTGGTTGCGGTTGCGTTGGACGACGACGTCGGGGTACCGGCTTCGGCGTGATGGAGGATGGAGGCGGTGGATTGGCCGCTATGGTGTGGAGGACGGAGGAGGCTGGGGTTTCGCGGCTGGTGGAGAGGGCGTTTTTGCGCCCGCGGAGTATGAATGGGGAAATGGAGGGAGGCGGGGAACTAAGGGGAACAATGTTTCGGTTTGAGACGTGCTTGTTTGAAATTTGGGGAAAGTTACAAACTTTCCCCCATCTAACATTTCGGACATATTGCGCGTTGGGGGTAGGATAGTCATGTCAAGTGTCCCAAATGTGGGCGGGATAGATTTCGGCCGAGCGCACGGGTAGGCGCCCACGGCGTATGAATGCTTCTCTGGCGTCTTGGTGAAGTTACAAACCTACCCCGGTTTATACCTTTGGACATCGGGTCGATAGGCTACACAGGCCACAGTCAGGACAGTAATTTCCTACCACCAAAACATTAGTCTCCCGCGGTTTCGGGTGACCAGACGCCTATTTGGCGCTTCGTTCAATATTTGGGAGCAGAAGCATTAACTTTTTCGGTTCTCTTGAATTGAACTTTCAGGATTTGTCAAACTTCACAAATCTTTACTCTTGAAAATCCTAAAGCTACGATTATTTTGGAATGGAGGGGGTACATTTGAACATACATTGTACACGAGTATATATTAAAAAATATGCAACTTACCTCAGTTCATGCATGGTTCCAGATATAATCTCCTTGGTTGCAAAAAAAGTTAGATATGCGTATGAATATATATATATATAGCATGTTCAAACTCACAACAAAGATTGATGCCCCCTTTTACATCTGATTTACAAATGCCATTATCTCGGGTTCAAATAGATGAATGCACTTCCTATGAATTCGAATCTTCGAAACCCCCTTTATGTTGAATTCAACATGTATTCTATTTCATAGCTAGCAATTTGGAATCTATCCATGCAAGTGACAAATGTATAAAGTGCTTCACACTAACAACATGGAGTGCACTAATTAATGTTTATATATGAATTGCAAAAGCATCCATTACCTGTATTTCAAACCGCTCTCACTCTATGGATCGATAATATGAAATAAACACATGCACATGCTAGAATTCAATTGAAGTTGAAGAAAGAGCCTACTCCTGGTACTGTATATTAGTGATAGGGGTGTGTACAAAGTACATGTGAATACCAGGTATTGTGCGTGTGTGTATACTATCGATGAACTAGCCCCCAAGCTTGTATAACACACTAAGGGCCTAGGGTTACAAATCATATATAGTTGGCTTATCACCAGTGGGGATAGAGTCCTCCGCGACTCTGGTAGCTTCGTGTTGTACGCCGAGTCCTCCACATGGGTCTTCATATAACACGTCTCGGTCTAACCTATATGTGGCGCAGGATGGAACCGACCCATGAGTCTTCATGTTGACCCACCACAACTAGAAATGATGTGCCCACCACACCACACACGCAATCCGCCACTAAGAAAATAAGCATATACAATAGTACAACAGTATCTAGCTCATGATATGTCTCCATATTTTTTTGATGACACTGACGGACTTTGCATTTGATGCGTGCTCCGTATTTTGTTGACGACACTTATGGTCATTGTATTTGAAGCGAAAGCACGATATGGTCACTGGACTTCAGAATAAGCTCATCACGGTCACCACATACATTTTGTCGTGCTAACCAACATGTGGTTGGATGGTTAGAGGACAGTGGTTTCTCGAGCCCACCAAGGTTAAAGTCCCGGTGCTCGCATTTATCTTGTGTTAATTTCAGTATTTTCTGGCGACGTACGTTCAGTGGGAGGAGACGTTCCACTCGACTACGAGGCACCTATGGTGACTTCGTAAAATCTCAAGATCATATATGCTGGCCCACTCTCTCGAAGGTGCTCATAGGGGTAGGGTTCACGTGTGTGCGCTTATAGCGGTGAGTGCTTGCGCGTATATATGAGCCCTTGCGTCTGTACCGTGTTAAACAAATACATATCATGATTATACGGTCACTGGCTCACCCGTACAACTCCGTATTTTTTTGATGACACAATCAATTGACCAGTCAAACGTTCCACGCGGCGCAACAAGTGTTGCACCATCGGGGCGCGTAACCATGGGCCCCACCCGTCAGCCCGTATATGAAAGAAAGAAATGGTAGTTTGAGTCTGTACTGTGTAAATAAAATAGGAGTACATTTTAGGGTGATCATACGGTCCCTGGCTCACCATACAGCTCCGTAATTTGTTGATAACACGATCAATTGACCAGTCAAACGGTTCACATTCAGCAGCGCACATTACCATAGGGCCCACCCGTTAGCACATATATGAAGGACAAAAATGGTAATAAATTAGTGGTCGGTGGGTATTCGAAGTCGTGAGACCTCTGGTTGGCAGTGACCGGCGGTTAGGGGTTGTTCATTGGGCGGTGGAGTGGGGATCCCCGGAGAAAAAGCTCGGCGGGGGGGGGGGGGGGCGGGGGGGGGCTACAGGGATGGCCGATGCGGCGGCGGACCGGCGGTGGGGAGTGGTTTCAGGGAGGGCGGGCCGGCCGCGGGCGGCGGGGGCTGGCGGTTCGGCCGGTGGTGGCTGGCGGCTCAGGGGGGTGGAGTTTGATGATAAACTGGAGGCCCTTGATTTTGTATCCAACAGCTGGAAAATCTAATGACCAGAGATGAAAAAGTCAGTCGACTGACGTGTAGCCTCACCCCGCACGTACACATGCACGCACGCAAGACACGCACGCATGTAGGCGTGCAACACTGACACGTACACACGCACGCATGCTGGCGTGCAACACTGACACGTACACCTGCACTCACGAACACACGCACGTACGCACTCATGCATGCAACACTGAAATGTACCCTTGCACGCACGCAACACTCAAACGCCTGCATGCACACAGCACACGACGCAAGACACATGTTCAACCTATACGTGCATGCACCCTTTGTTAAGGACATGGATTGTTACGGGTATTAATCAATCTTATCTGTGATAAGGAGAACATTGATGTTTGCAGCGGTCTTTATGAATCACAATGTATCGAATGGGCTATCAACATAGTAGGCTTATCTACATGAAAAAGATGACGTCACACTCAATGAACAATCATCGGTTTATGAAAAGCCCGCTTCTGACCGCCCTGGCCCACCAAAGGTTCCTCTGCTATGCGCTGCCTGCGTTGGGTCACTGACATGCATGGCATGCACCCAAAGAGCCCACATGTCAGTGGAAGAACGGCGCGGTGTCCTAGGTCAGAGTCGAGGGCGCCACTGCGGCACGCCCGGCTGAACACGCCTCCGTGCGGCATTGAAATGCCTCCATGAAACCCGCCCGTGTGGAAGCCGAGAAACCCACTCTGGACACACGTCCGTTCATGACCGGGCCGGCGTTAAACGCAACGCCGGCCGAGCTGCTCCCGTCCGCCATCTATTTAATCTCCTATTTAAACGAGGCCAAAGGCCGGCCAAGAATCGCACACCTCCTCTGCTCCCCTATCTCCTCCACCATTTTGTCCACTCTTACAATGGCTTACGAAGAGTAGTTATTCCGCATCCAAGCCGGCTGGGTAGCCCGTCGGATACGAGCTATGCAGCTCGTTGATGCACCTCCCTCCCCTCGCCCGAAGGAGCCAGTTGCCGCCCCAAGCCGGCGCGCGGTTCAACAACTCGGTGCTCCAGGCTAGCTCAACGAGGAGCGGCGCACGGGCGTCGTTGCTGCCGTCCATGCCGCCGCTTCGTACCGCATCTCCCGTTTCCGTGGCCGAGACTCCCATGCCGGCGGCCGCGCCATGCAAGCAGCGACAGAAACCGGGGGCGCGGAGAGCGACGAGTCGGTGGCCAGCGCCTCCGCGTCTGCCGCCATCATCGAGGAGAAGTAGAACACGGGAGGCCGCCGCCGCTTGGGTCCCATGAAGGCCACTGCAGAGGCGACGCCGGCGTACACAACAGGTGTCTTGCCAGATCCTTATTTTGCGAGGACCTTCGTCGACCCCATATGGGCTCCACGGAAGAGGGGAATGTTAGGATGAACTCGAGCCGATGCCGGCCATGGCGAAGTAGTGGCCGGTGATGAACTCGAACCGGTGCCGGCCACCATCATCTTCGGCACCAGCCAATGATATTAGTTGGGCAGTGGGGAAGCGAGCGTCCTTTGCGCTGAAGCATATACCTCTGGGGCTCCCGGCAGTCCGGTGATCGTGCTGCCGGACATGAGGAACACAAATCGATCGGCGGGCGACCATTTAGGCCAGGTATTATATACCTGTGCTGTCCAGAACTAGCACCGCATAGTTCATTTGAATGTAATGAAATCCGTGATGTTTGTATGAAAATCTGGTATTTTATATGATTTCCGTCGTTGTTTATATGAAATATCAGTTTGTCTACGTGTTTGCATGAATTTCGTCCGGTTGGTTGAGTTGCTGTCATAATGTGTGCGGCTATGGTTGGATGGCGTAATTTGCGGGTCGCCAGTCGGTCTGCGGGCGGCTCGGGCGGCGTTGTGGGACAAAAAAACACAGCTCGTGCGAGCTCGTCTCCAACGTGCGCGCTGGAGGATGCATGACAGCATGAGCACCCGAGCCATTCCTTGTTCATCGGTGGCAAAGGCACCGGTGGACAAAGGCAAGATCCAAACAGCCCCTCCCAATAGATTCGAATCCCTCATTCACCGTGGAATTTTGCCATGTGTTGTTTTCATGGACTAGCAAGATGCCCGTGCATTGCACGGAACATCAAGGTGCATTTTTTACAAACCCCCGCATGCATGCAAGGGATAATTAATGTCCTCCTTTGCTAGTACCATGAGGCAAACACCATTAATATTCCATCGATTAGTGTTAGTGGCCTTGTATATCTACAAATTATAATTTTGATTGTGGCCCCTTGTATATAAAAATGGAGGGAGAAAGATGAGAGATAAGGTAAGGAGGAGTGGGGCGTGGTGGTGACTGGTGGTCGGACTGGGCGGAGGCATGGGGATGGACGGTGCATTATGTCTAGGTTTGTATCTCTCTCACACACACCCACGTAGGTGGGGGACGTGCACGGAGAGAAGAGGTGCACGCACGGCGCACGTACTCCCGTCTCTTTCCCAACCACACCCGCGCCGGTACACGGTGGAGCTCATTTCTGTACGAAAAAGGCAGCCCACGTGGTAATTTGGCACGTGTACTGGTTGTCCACTTGGTGGAGGGAGGATCGTCTACCACGGGTGAACAAACAAATTGCGACTTGACGCGTTATGTTAAATCAAAAAAAGAGGCAAACCATGTGGGGCCTACCTTAGAGGCAAGGCTCTATACACCGGAGTACTTTTGATGTGTCCCGTCAACTCACAGAATGAGGAGAAGCTTGCTTAGTACGCCGTCTCCCCCGCCCACGGGCGCAGTGGCTCGCAGGATGAGGTGAAGCTTGCTTACTACGCCTTACGCCCGCTCCCTCACCCACGCACGCGGTGGCTCGCAGCATGAGGAGAAAATTTTACTACTCCGTTTACTCCTCATCCCTACTACATACTTTGGTTAGTACTCCCTCCATTTACTTATACAAGGCCACTATAAAAAATACATTTTGCATCTATACAAGGCCACAAATAGTAATCGAGACAAAAGTTACTACTCCCTCCTTTCCAGTTTATGGCTCAATTTCAAAATCTCTCCAACCTAGGTAGACGGTGAGTGGTCGAATTAATTTCATAGTTTGCACAAGTAATTAGTATGCTCGTTTTTCTCAAGAAGTTATGTTTACCGAGGCATTAATTAGAACAAATGCATGAATGACCACTAAATTTCCATGAACTTGTACATGCATTGGTTAGTTTCCTCTTGACACTGCTTGCGTCGGGTGATCTAACGCACCTCGAAATCCAACATGTAATGGTACTAATACTAGTATAGTAGAATTGAGACTTATCAAACGGAAAAATGAATGTTTTTTAGATGACCCTATAAACCCTAGTGGGTACGTACTCCGTAAAAACAGATTTTTCCAAAACTAAGTCGCTCCCTTTCATGAATTCTGTAGTATACTCCTCCGTCGATGCTCCCTTTCATGAATTCTATACTTCCTGTCGCCGACATGTGGGACATATAGAAACCGGGTTGATGTGTCAAGCACCAAATAACAGTGCAGAACAGTAGGGGGATGCCCCCACTCGTACCGGCCCAGTAGTAGTAATGAGCAATGAGACGTCAAATCACAATGCCGCACTTTCCCAGACGGACGAAGCAACCATTATTTCACACTTTGGTTCGCCATCATCTCAAACCACGTACTAGTATTGCTTCTGCCTCAAGACGGACATGCGCATCGCCTTGGTACATCATGACACGCGGGACCGCATGACAGGCCATGCTCCCCCGCCGATCGCTCGGTAAAATCACCTCATTTTTACTATACTTCCTCCATGTCGATTTACTACATGGCATGCACGTCGTTCTAGGTTGAGAATTTAACTGGCTATATATGTGATGAACAGTACTCTAGCCTTTTAAAAAATGTATAATTTTGTACGGTAGTACTATCGATGGATTGCGCCATGGAGAAAAAATTGAAATTAAAAAAAGGTGGTACATATAGAGAGCGCTCGTTGCCAAATTATGCATATAGTACTATTAAAAAAGCTAGTACGTGCTTAATTGGGGTGCTAAATTCTATTAAAGTAATACTAGTAGTATGTACATATTGAAGAGTTAAAGTAACGAGAAGAAACATAACATAGTTCTGTTGGGGGCTCAACACAACACACCCCTCAAATTAAACTAAGCACACCTGAAATCAAACTATGCAACTAATCGGGTAGACACTGCATTAGAAGTTTAGAACCACCATGAGCAACGACACTGCCACCTTACTCGGAGTCCTCATCCACGTCCTCGACTTCGCCCTTGTCCCTATTCCTCTTGGCCGATACTTCTTTGCTTGAACCGCACACTTGGTTGTTACTCTTCATCCAACCCTTGTAGATATTGAAACAAAGGTAGCCATCCATTGCAGCGTAGTGGATGTGGTCTATATCTAGTACATTCCGCTGCCATGCATGAAGATGAAACGTGTATGGAGGTTTCTCTAGTTTACCGTACGAAGGATGAACCATGGCTCCTGCCACGGTCAACATTAAAGGCTGATGAGAGGGCACCAGCCAATTCTTCTGGAGATCGAAGGGGTTGCCTACAACGAGGCCTATCCGACCCAGGACTTCTTCGTCGTTCGTAAAGTCTACAGTAACGAATTTCACTGTTTTGTCCTTGAGGAAGTTCTTAAAATCCTCGCACTCAACGTCGGCATGGCATATGTGGTAGACCAAGCAAATGTTATGTACGCAAACCTGGATCACAGTGGACTTCTTCCTCTCTTCGTCCTTTAGATCCTTATCTCGTCCCAGGACTATGGTGTACTCAACATCTAGCCCAGCGACCCACTCACATCTGAGTTTTCGAACATGCGTCTGAAGCGAGAAAGGCATCCTTTCACCGTCACGGAAGAACGGGTGTAGATGACGTCGAACTCATCGCCGGTGATGGTTCTAACCTTGTACTCACCACTGATCATGGAGATTTGGGACGCCATGGATTTTGGAGGAGGGTTAGGATTAGTGGAACTGCCGTAATGTGAATGGACGGGATGACTAGGAGCGAACCGTCGTAGTATTGAAGGACGTGCAGGCACGAGTAGGAGCGAACTGCCAGCGTGCGAACGGTAGGGTAGTGGCTTTCCATTCTCCCATGATACAGGCTTCCGAGAGCCCTTGGATCTGAGATCGAATAGTTGCATGGCGTGATTCTAGACCTATGGGTGAATATCCTATCCTGGAGGGTTATTCTGCAAATTTTCAGCAACTTAGCATGCGACCGTTTGATCTCAGATCCAAGGGCTGCCAGCAGCCGGTATCATGGTTGCGCCTACCACGACCGTCGCGTTGCTCGCGCAGTCGCGCCATTGGAGATTTAACATGGTGCATTAGGCTATTTGATGTTGGCATGTCATACATAGTCATCACTTAGTCACTCATACTACAACAAGGTTGGCTATAAGTGTATTTTTTACTCCTCTCTATCTCTTTCTTTGTACTCAAGGAAGAAATGGTGCTAAGCACGTGTATTTATTGCATTTCCCAAGGAGTGTCCTCTTCCAATGAAATGGTGTTGCTAAGCTTGCTTCATTTAATTAGCTATAGACTCAAAATTGTCTTTTCACCTAGGTAAACGCGCTTAGCACAGTTTCTTCCTTGGGTCACCAAACTAGTCTCTCTCTTCTTGATTAACTTGCCACATCAGACTTTATGCCTATGTGGCAAGCTTAAGCACCTGTAGGAGCAAGTAAAAGTAAGTACAATAGTGCGCTTTACATGGCATTTTTGCATATGTGGAGGAAAGAGAGGCAAGGAAAAAGTGGAGAAGTGGGCTCTCATGCAAGAGCCAGCCTCTACTACATGGTGGAGCATTGGGAGAGGCACTTGTATGGAGGTGGTCAGGAATCTGGGAGACTCAAGCCGGTCATAGCGCCGCAGTTAAAATGATAATGGCAAGTCAAATCACGGGGCCCCACCTATCCAACAGTAACTCGCTGTCAAATCACATAGCCCTACGTTTGCACCAGGCCACTCCCTCGTCTTCTCGCGTCTCTGTCGAACCGACTAGGCGGAACTGCCCCGCCGCCTACCACGCAGGAAAAGCCCCGCCCTCAACTTTTAAATACAACTATATCCGCTTAAGAATCCAATGATATACTTTTTGTGACATAGTAACTCATATTTAGTTAGTCAAATGGATGACCTAGAACTACGTGCAGGCCCTATAAACCGAGACGCCTAAAAATAAAAAACCGAGACGGAGAGGGTAGTTCAGCACATATCTTTTTAGATCAATATAGTCGGGATTCACCAAGGAGCAAAACCAAGTGGTAGGCTGCTCCTGTCGTGTTGGCGTAGCAACTCAAGCAGGGTCAGTCCGCACACGAAATGGCGACACACTTAGCAGGACCCCTTTGGCCGACATGTGGCTCATCCACCGTCTTGTTCCACATGCGATGCACCAAATTACAGTTCGGAGCAGCGGTTGGAATTGGAGGCACCCCGGTCGTAGCGCTGCAGTAGTAGAAAATGAGCGACGAGGGGTCAAATCACAAAGCCCCACCTTTCCCGCATTAAGCTGGACGGATGAAGCAACCATCATTTCACTCTAGGGCGCAAGAGCATAAAGAAAAGAGAAAACAATGATGCGTGTAGCAGCTACCTAGGGCACCCTAGGGTAGGGGTCTCCACTACAGATCCTTTTTTTTGAAAGCGCCTCCACTACAAATCAGCTTCTCCCTTGTCCTCTTGAAGAAAACCGATGATGAGTGCGGCGGTAGGGTTTGTAGGAGTACTACGGCGTGCGAGGCCACGTCGTAGTAAACGGGTTTGAGCCGACGCCTTAAACATGTGTGGGCCGCTTGGTTTTACGGGAACGAGACAGCATTTTGGGTTCGGGGACCAGTGAAATATAGTATGTTCAAAAAATTGTGGACGTAGGTTCGACCGAAAGGCAATGATGCATGTGCCCTGCATTTTGATATACCCAGGGCCGTGTGAAATTTGCTACTCTACTCAAAACTAGTAAGGTACACATGTACTGAACTCATGAGATTTTGAAACCAAATTATGAATAAATACACACTATAGCATGTAAATCTTTGAGTCATATATGCATGATGTAGATGTTCGTTTAGTTCTTATAGTTCATCTCATTCAAAATCAGTAAGTTTTATGAAAATGTTAAGATTCATGGGGTTGTGCATTGTACTCCCTCCGTTCCAAAATAGATGACCCAACTTTGCACTAACTTTGTACAAAGTTAGTGCAAAGTTGGGTCATCTATTTTAGAAGGGAGGGAGTAAATCATAAAGTAAAAAAAAATAATGGCAATTCATTTAGAAAAAATAATCAATTATTGAAGATTCTAGAACAAAGGAGAAGTGCTTCTGTTTTGAGGTTTGTGCATTATGCTTAAGTTCAACCATGGAGTCTTCTAAATTGTACATGTGGCAGATCTGGTGGAATGTTGATGATATCCAACGGCCAGTAGTGCTCGGATTTGCCTATCTCTGCACTGTCGGGTTAGATTCATCCAGCGACCATCTTTCAAAGTTATTGGCACACTATATAGTTCTTGTGCCATAGTTGCTTGTTTTGGAAAAAGGCTACTAGTGGATTGTACTATCTATTTAGGAATAGAAGATGTATACATGGAAGTTGTAGGGAAAGAGATGACATGGAGCATCTCAATTCCTATGAGTAGGGATTGGGAAAGAGATGCCATTTGGTTCACATCATAGGAACTTTTCTATTGAATCTAGAGATGACATGTTTCTCAATTCCTATGAGGAGGGATTAGAAAAGAGATGTAATTTGGTTGATATCATAGGAACTTTTCTATTGAATATACGCTAATGTTTATTTTCCTTTGAAATTAAGGGAGTATAGGAATCCATTCATATGAACCAAGTGGCTCTAAAGCTATAGAAATGATATCATGTTTATTTCCTTTGAAATGTGGAGTATATGAATCTATTCCTATGAACCAATTGGTTCTAAAGGAAAAAATCCTATAAAAATAATATCATATAGAGTTCCTATGATATTCCTCGACACTAAAGGATGCTTGAAATTGCTGTGGGTGATACGATGGTCTTTCTTTGTAGACTCCTCACCCAACTTTATAGTTACCTCTCGAAGGTGAATGAAATGATATATACATGACATTCTACATGTGCAATTTGGTACACGAAAACTCGGTAAAAGTTTGCGAGGTTCAAATTTTCAATAAAGCTATATGCACTGCATTTCGGAACGGAGGGAGCATACGGCAGTTGCTAACACTCACGTGGAAGATTTGTGTGTAGGAGGAGTGGATGTTCTGTTAAATGACATGGCAAAACTGACACTGTCGGATGCCGATCTAACGGTCCTTACGGCGTTCGTCAGGAAAAGTCTTGTGGCGAACGTTTGTCGGATAATGATTTACGGACACATGCATTGCATTGATACGTGCCCCCTCTCTCTCACGCACACGCACCCTCACGATTCACGACTCTCCCGAGTTCTCTCGCAGACTCGCACGTTGCACCCACCGTCTATCTGCAGGTAGACGTCACGCACATATGTGCTCTTCACACCCTACCCTCAGAACTTCTTAAAAACAAAAGACGGCGCGCACATTTTATTTTAGCTCACGCATCACACACTTGTACTATTACTCTTGCGGCGAACGTTCTTTGGGCATAGTATATTGTACTCTCACGAAGAGAAGCGGTGCACGCACGCACGCACTAGTTCTCTCACACCCACTCGCGGGTACACGTAGGAGCGCATTTTTTTGAAGCTGGTACAACAAAATCACTCCACTATATATAAAAGCAGGAGCCTTAGCGCTTGCTTTACTAGGGTTCCTCTTGTTCACTCTCTCATGCTCTCCAGATCTAAGCAAGACATAGGTGGCCACACTCTCTCTCAGCTCACGGCTGGTCACAAATCCGGCCGGACAACCTCGACCGGGGCAAGGGTGTAGGTGCATCGTTCACGCTGTCGTCGGCGGCGAGGGAGGAGACCAATGGCTGCCCGCGCGTCCCGATCCGCGGTTGTGCCGTTCTCTCCGAGAGAGCGCCGACTCGGGAGGGCCTCCGACCCCTTCTTCCTCCCTGCGATATTGTGTCCAAGATGCGGCCTCCCGACGCCGTCTTTGCGACATGCCGACGACCCTCAGGTATATATTCCTTCGAAACCTGCCTTGCTCTACTGCCCCAGCTCCCTTCGTGTGGATCCTTTTCTACTTCCGTCCGCTGTTCCAAAGCCACCTAGACTTCTACTAAGGCACGTGCTTTGCACGTATGTTCTGTATGATAGATACTCATATACCTTCTTTTTAGAGAGAGAAATGGGTACTCGTATCTTGAGTAGATATCATAGTGTGTTTGTTTGCATGATCTAAGGACTATCCTGAAATAAGAAGCAAATCACTTGCACAAATCAAACTGAGTTCCAAGTAAGAATTTGATTACAAGATAAAAGTTGTAGTTTTATTATATGCTGTTTCCTGGGTTCCACTGATGTATAGTTCCAGAGTTGTTTGATGGTTTACATGCATGTTTATGGACTATTTTGTGCAACTAACTAAGTCATTTAGGTCTGACAGACACTCATGTCCTGTATTAGCTTGAGGTATAGCTTATGTATGACTGAAATAAAATATTACACTTTTTCTACGAATAATAAAAATATTACATTTCTTGATGAAGCAGAATAAAACTTTAGCTAGCATCAGCCATGCAATGTTATGTTATGTGAACAGTGTAAACTTTGCAGTATAGCGGCATCTAAAAAATCCATTTTTACAGTAATCTAAAAAATAAGTTAGTAGTAGAGTGTTTATTTCCCAGGTGACAACGGGGAACCAAGATGTGCTAGCTATTTGCCAACTTGTCGTACTTGCATGTGAGGAGGTGGCAGCAGTTTCTAGACATTTCTCAACTTCAGTAGGTGCAATCCAGATTCAACGGGGACTTCTTTATTTGTTTACTTGGAGAGCAGAGTTGGCCATGTGCAAAGGGAGCGGGAGCGAATCCGGCAGCTCTTAGCCGTCAGATCATGTCATCCTTTGTTTGATGGACGGCAATGATATGCACGAGAGGGGAAATGAACGGTGGATTTTGAGCCAATGCTTGTTTGGGCGGGAGAACTGAAGATGGAGTGGTAAATCCAATTTCAAAACTGCCGCATTATAGTAGTAGTAGTTTAGAAGTAAAGCTATTTCATACAGTCGACTCAAAGCGTTGGTTCAAACAGGGAAGAAAGTGGGAAAGCTGTAGCATGAATCTAGGACTTGGTTCTAAGAGGAAACGGGGGAAAGTAGTAATATCTATCACTGTTTAAATAACCGTATTTCTTATATGCGCAAACAGGGATGTCTATCTCCATATCGTTTCGGGATGTCTGTCTCCGTATTGTTTCTATCCGCGCAATCAAAAGCACACACCTCAGTTTTAGTACAACTGCGCAAAATGAGATGGCTATCCCTCGCTGTCGTCGTCTAACCTCCCGTCTTCAAGGTATCCCTACATTGGTAGTAACTAAGGTAGAATGACCAACACAATCTAAAAGAAGCTGATTCGTACATTTTACTTCCTGATTGCAGTGCAGGGACGAGCGAAAACAACTGCATCCTAGTCCGGAATGCACTTTCTACCAGTTCATCCATGGACCGAGGACTAGCTGGCACGGCTACACGGCGGTTTTTTGGACAGGTGCGCGGATAAGAGGCATTGTGGTCTGCTTATTTCTGCAAATAGCAGTGCTTAAATTTAGTGGAATGCACAAGCATTTCAGCTGGTCAGTACACTGCATGGTTCAGTTCAGCATTCCAGTGGAGACCACAATTATAATTGGTTATTCTGGAATGAGAGAACCTAACCCTGAATGGTGGCAACAAGAAAAAACCAGAGTGAACTCCAGGAAATTTAAGCCTGCCGGGAGGCCCTTTGCTCAGAGAGAAGCCTTGCTTGTTTTTTCCTGATTTGTAAACCTTCTCACAACTTTGTCTTTTGCTGTGAACTAGTATATGTTTGTTATGTTTTATGAATCATTGAGATGTACAAAATTGCTTAACTTATGCTTTTCAAGTTTTTTATGAAGACGAGTTTAATGTGAGTGTTCCACATGAGCGCTGGACTAGCGTGTGAACGTTTGGAATTTATTACATTGTGGCCTCAATTAACTGCATGAACCACTGTAACAAGATACATAGTTGCTTATATGTCAGACAGCAGATTGTTGATTGTTAGCTGGTCGATAGCCTAGTGTTGAAGCGAGCTGAGCCAATGTGACATGCTTTGCACAATTGCTTACAAGTGGGGTAGCACCAACAGTGTTTACAAGTACTTATGTATACGTCGGAGCACAGTTCTCGAACGAGTGCTCTATTTCATCAAAACACACACTTTGTATGATAAACCGTGACAACTTATGTCTTACCATGCCATATTCATGAAAAAACTAGTGAGGACGCATCTATTTCGGCAACAATTACGATGGTTCTCACATGATTCATGGGCACACAAAAGTAGCAGCAGTTCCCATAGACGGATTCAAACAGAGTACTAGCCCCAGAGGGGTCGATAACAGGCAAGGTTCGGATAATTAGACACAATCCAAACTACTATTAAACACTAGCTAGGGCAACTATTTCATGCCTCGATCTAATTTGGGCTGGACACAAGACGGACCTTGCCATGAACATTATCGAGGACGTCCCGCAGCAGCTCAATCCTGTGAACCTTCATGAAGACAACGTTGTGTCCTTGCCACTGATAAACTTGTTTGTCGAGGCATGCCACTTCATCTTCCTGCGTAAGCTTGACAAGAACAGTATTCCTCACAAATGAAGGAGTAGCTTTGAACTTCTTGTGCTTCAGTACACTCTGGACAACACGCCTGACAACAGTAAGGCTGGAATACAACTCTTCATTGGTATAACCGCAAATGGCTTCCAGGATCCAACAGCCTAAGAACTCTGTTTTCCCAGTGCGTATATTCAGGTCGTCCGCCTCATAGCGAGTGACATGTACAACCACACAATCCTTGTCTGCATCAGGGCTCTAATTGAAACAGAAACAAATTCTGAATTACTTTTCAGTATAAGAAACACAAGTTATTTAAACCACTACATATACCATGGCATCGAAGCTAATAAAATTTTGCATTATTAATCACCACATACTTCCTTTTCTAAAAAAATCACCACATACTTAGATGAAAAACCACAATCGAGATCGGCAAAGAAGGAAATCACCTTGGGCAGCTCAGCGGGGGGGGGGGGGCACATCCTCGAAGGGGGAAAACTGCTCCTGCAGTGCCACGGTGGCTGTAACCTCAAACGGGGCGTTGACCATCTCAGTATCTGGGGTCGCCTCGGTGGTTGCCTCCATCTTCTTGGAGCTCTCTGTCTCATGGGGATCAGCCTCCTACGTCTGCTCCAATATTGGTAGATCTTTGCCTTGTTCTCCTTGGTCCATCATGAAACTGACGAATACTAGGAGTCCACTGAAAGGAAAACACAATCACAATGACAATGAAACAAAAAAGAGAGTGAGTATCGGTTACTACTTTGCAAAAGTTCTTTTTTTTCTCTGAACGAAAATATACCAACATCACGGATCCACTTACCTTCCCATCGTTCAGAGAGAAGAACAGTGGCAGATGCAAGTGTTGCCTTTCTTGAAGATGGTGAGGGAGAAGGGGATTCAACGAAGAGTGAAATGATGGTTGCTTCGTCCGTCAAACTTAGACTGTGGGGAGGTGGGGTTTTGTGATACGACGGCTCGTTACTGCCGCGCTATGACCGGGGTGACTCTCCGCCTGCATACTGCCTTCTAATTTGGTGGATGGCATTTGGGCTCGCGCGCTGCATGGCCCGCATGTCGGTGAACAAAAGTATAACGACATTCAGTAGAGGGAGACGTTTCAATGTCCTAGGAGGAGCCAGAAGCGGTAGAGTGTCTCCACTGTACTAGTAGTAATTATTTTTCTGGGTAGCTGTAGAGTGTCTCCACTATACTAGTAGTAATTGTTTCTCGGGTCCCAAGACAAAACAGCCCATCCACACTAGTAAATAGTAAAATCAATTCAAAAACCTGGGTGCTCTTCTTCCTCCTCGCTCCCACCCACCTCACGTCAGCTCGCTCCACTCGTACCCCCAAATTCCTCACCTCACTCCTATAGAAAACCCCAGCTCCCCTTCTTCCTCACTCCTACAGAAAACCCCCAGTTCCCCTTCTTCTTCGCTCACACTATAACTAGGCTCGTCATTCATTACTCTGCTCAAATCTGTGAGCACGACGCGACGCCCTCGAGGAAAATGGAGTCGGCTGACCCCAGCGCCAAGAAGATGAGGCTCCCGCTAGCGGCGACGCCTGTTGTAGATCCCGCACCCGGCAGCACGGGGAGAAGCGGCGACCCCGCCCCCACCGGATCCTAGGAACCCGTAGAATCTCGGGTGGACCGCATCAACGATCTCCCGGACGCCATCCTTGGGGAGATCATCTCGTTTCTCCCCACCAAGGATTGCTGCCGCACCCAAGTCCTCTCAATTCGGTGGCGCCCTCTATGGTGCGCCGTTCCCCTTAATCTCGACTGTTGTCAGCTATCTCTCTTCAATGATTTTGAAATCCCCAGAGCCATCATCTCCTCCCACCAGGGCTCCGTTCAAAGCCTTTGCATCCCGTCATGCTACCTGAGCAAGCATACCATGCCCTGCACGGTGGACGCCTGGCTGGAATCCCCTGAATTCATAGAACTAAAGCTGCTTGAGTTCTACTATTCCCCTAGAAATCACATACCACATACCGAACAGCATGAACTTGTGCCCTCAGCACCGATGTCCATCTCGGGGTTTTCGTCCTCTCTCCACACCGCCACCTTTGCGCAGTGCTACCTACCAGACAATATGGTACTAAACCTTCGACTCCCATTTCTCAAGAAACTTTCAGTTGTGCAGGTTCGTATATCCGAGGCCTCATTAAAAAGCATCATCCACTCCAGTTGCCCTGCGCTGGAGTGCTTGGTGCTTGTTTTCACAGTTAGAATCGGTTGTCTACAAATAAAGTCGCCTAACCTTGTAAGAATTGGAATTTCTTTTGACAGAAGGCAGCTCATCATCTAAGATGCCCCTTCATTTCAAAGGTTGATCCTTGATTCTAGTTATTCACCATTGCAAATAACCGTCCTCTCTGCGCCTAAACTCGAGACCTTGGGTGTAATACATGATCTCTGTGCTCATTTCGATATGGTGTTTGGCTCCATAGTTCTTCAGGTACTTTATATTATCATCTACACTTGTAACCATAAGCTGCATTTTAAATTTCTGCGCATAATTTATATATCATCTTGGAGTACACATTTTGTACTAATATTATGTTCTATGCTCAATGAAGAGTTTCTCCATGGATGGCCTATCAATGGTGCTGGATTCTGTCAAGATCTTATATATCCAAATGAATAGTTTTGATCTGAACAAGATTATTGGCTTGCTGCAATGCTTTCCATGTCTGGAGAAGTTGTATATAAAGGTGATAATTTCACGCACATTGGAAGCCCGCATATAGTGTACTAGAATTAACCGTTCAGCTGTTGCTCTTTCGACAATCTTCTTTTAGACCTTAACTGTTTTCAATCTTCATGTCTATTTAGGCAACAGGACAGGGTAAGAAAGTTATAACCAATCGGTGGATTCGTAAGCATCGGGATTTTTTCACTTCTCATGAGATTCGATTGAAGACAATAACGCTAGAACGATATGTAGCCAACCGTGCAAACACAAGATTTGTCACATTCTTCCTGCTAAATGCGAGGTTACTATTGTCCATCAAGCTTAAGTTTATGAGCAGCATGGTTTTGACGGATGGGTATGTCGAAGAGCAAAAAAAGGAGTTTCAGGTGGGCAAAAGAGCTTCTGAACATGCCGGGCTTCTATTTACAACATATTGTGGTCATAATCCAGTAAATTTTATGACCCAGGATGTTCATTCTATGGACCTGACTGATCCATTTGACTGTGACTGCCGAGAACAGTGCTGGAGTTAGATGTTGTTGCCCTTTTCAATCTAGTTTTTTTGTAAACCTGACGAACAATTAACCCTTGTGCTTTTGTATAGTTTTCAAGCTGGAGTTAGATGTTCCTGCCCTTTTCAACTCGGCTGTGACTGTCATATTTTCTTTGAAACAAGGCAAGTGGCTTGCCATTCGTTTAATTTAGAATGAAATATTGTAAAAAATCCAAACCAAGGGAAATAACATCACTCTCGCCTGTTGCTTGAGCTCACTGTGCATTACAGAAGCCAAGTGATTAGCCCCCACCAGCACCCACAAACTTATTTCGAACTAGCACATCAAATGGGCTGTAAATTTTCATAGGAAAGGCTGCATGACCGTGACAGATTTGGATTCTGACATTTGAGACCCACGAGGAAATAGCCTATCCAAGGTGGTGTTGACTTACTAGCCAGTCAACAAACGATTCTGCCTACCAGCCGTTGGATTGACATCCAACATCCGTTGTGTATCTTCTATATCTTGTCTTCTTCTTCCTCCAATCGCCCAAACCAAACCACCCCGTCGGCTCCGCCTGCTCCCGCCTCCCATGGCTGGCTACGCCTCCGCCACCCTACCGTACGTACCCTCCAACATTGGCCAGTCCCTCCCTCTATTCCCCCACACGTCCTGTTATTCTCCAGCGACGTCAGCCCCAACACGCACCCATGCCCGAACCAGTCAACCCTCGTACTCCCCTCCGCCTGCGACTGGACTGGCGCATCTTCAACGGCTCCTGTTCGTTCCGTCCGAGGCCTCGCCGTCGTCCTCCGCGTTGCGACCTTAGTTCGCTCGCCGTGCGCGGTGCGCCGCCCTCTTGCGTTGTCAACGTCGTCAACAACCGAGAGGAACAAGGAGATGACTGTACGTGGAGAGGATGACAGTAGGGACCCACCAGCGTCATGGCTGTACGCAAGCAAGTGGCTCTATAGTACAAGCCCAAAAATATGGTTCCTCCTAATGGTTGGACATCTGGGGCTCATGCCATTGTCAACGTAGTCAATAAATGAGAGAATTACACTACGAGCGGCTGACACCAGGGACCCAGCAAGTCGCGCAGTTTTTTTGAGGAACAACCAGTTGTTATTTATACTAGTTTTAGCGACTGATCAGGGTAACAACGGGGCTGTGTGGGGGCTGTGGCCCGTCTAGCCAGGGTTTTATTTATGTTTACCACATCATGAGCCCAGTTGTGTTTTTTTCTTGCTGAAAATGGCTAGCCCAGTTCTATTTTTTTAAAGAAATACCCAAACAAGGCCTGCTTGCTTTATCGGACCTGCTGGGCTGCAAATCTTTCAAGACGAGGAGAGTTTCATTCGGTTTGCCCAGAAATGGGCTGTACATTTTTAAAACACATCAAACCGGGAATTAGTTTCAAATTTTTTTATTACAAGATCTTAAATTCCATTGATTTTTATGCGTGGACAATTATTTGGATTTTATATTTATATAAATTATTTTTCAAAATAGTTTGAATGTGAATCGATATTTCTGGATTAAAAATAATTGACCGCACCGAAATATGCAAAATTTCGTATACTTTTTAACCGTGGCCACAATATGGGGTGTGATGCTAACGAAAAGAAGATGGGCTCCAAAAAATCCTTAAGAATTAGCAAACGGGCTGTACATTATTAGAAATAATGGCAAATGGGCTGTATGCTGTTTTCCACAGATTTGAGGGTGACTTGTGCGCCTACTACAGGTTGACGCGTATGCTTTCATAAAAAAGGTTGACGCACACGCAAAGCCCTGTCAACTTAGTCAACACACGAGAGCAGTGACTGTTGGATGTCCATCCAACGGCTATCGTGCTTCTTCAATCTCTGCTCTTCATGCTCAAGCCGCTCAAACAAGCGCCGGCGGGGCTGCCTGCTCCCTCCTCCCGCGGCCGGCTATGCTGCCGCGCAGGCCTCACGGCCCCACCATACTCCCATCGCTGGCCTAGCCATCCCTCTACTCACCCACACATGATGTTATTCTCCGGTGATGGCAGACGAACCAGTAAACCCTCGTACTCCTCCGCGTGGGAAACAACTGCCGAGTATTCCCTGGCTCCGTGTCGTTCCCTTCCTAGGCCTTGCCGTCGTCCACCGCCCTAGTGCTCTCGGCGCGGCCTGGTCAACGTGGTCAATGAACGACATCCATCGGAAGTGGACTGTACGTGGAGAGGCTGACAGCTGGGTACACGGCCGCACGCAAGGAAATGGATCCTTATTACGCGCAAAATAATGATTCCTCCACCTGACAGCTAGGACCCACAGGAAGGGCCTCTGTATTTCGCGAAAAAAATGTTCCCCCGCTGACAGGTCGGACCCACCAGCTATATCTTCGCACGCAAGGAAGTGCCTCCTTATTACGCCCCAAAAAATGAATACCCCCCTGCTAGCTGGGACCCACCATATTGTTGGGCTGACTTGTGGGCCTACTAAGTTGACAGGGACGGAGAGCTTTGTCAACTTAGTCAATACTCCAGTGACTGTATGATGTCCATCCAACGGCCATAGTGCTTCTTCAACCTCTGGTCTTCTTCCTCCAGCCGCCCAAAGCAGCGCCGGTCGTGCCACATGCTCCTGCCTCCCTTGGCCGGTTGTGCTGCCGCAGAGGCCTCACCGCCCCCTACTATTCCCACCGCTGGCCAGGACCTGCGACGATGGCAGCCTCACACCGCAGCCGAACCAGTGCACCCTCGTAGTCCACTCCGCGCGGTGTTAACTCATTTGGTCTACTCATAGTTGATCATTTTTCAAGATTTACGTGGGTGTTCTTTCTTGATGACAAATCGCAGGTCCAAAAGATCTTCAAAAACTTCGCTAGGAAGGCCCAAAATCAGTTTGACGTGAAGATCAAGAAGGTTCGGAGCGACAATGGAACGGAGTTCAAGAACGCAAATGTGGACACCTTTCTTGATGAAGAAGGGATTTCACATGAGTTCTAGGCTACGTACACACCTCAACAAAATGGAGTTGTTGAGAGGAAGAACCGGACTCTTATCGAGACGGCAAGAACGATGCTTGATGAGTACAAAACGCCAAAGCACTTTTGGGCGAAAGCAGTTGAGACAACTTGTCATGCAACAAATCGCTTGTATCTTCACAAGCTACTCGGCAAGACGGCATACGAGCTCCTCACCGGTAACAAACCCCAAGTTGGATACTTTTGGGTATTCGGCTCAAAGTGCTACATTCTTGATAAGCATCGTCGTTCTAAATTTGCTCCTAAATCTCATGAAGGTTTCCTACTTGGTTATGGCTCAAACTCTCACACTTACCGTGTCTACAACAATTTCACCCGAAAGGTTGAAGAGATGGTAGATGTGAAGTTTGATGAATCTAACGGCTCGCAAGTAGAGCAATTGCCAATTGATGTAGGAGACAAAGACCCTTTGGAAGCAATTCAAGACTTGTCCATTGGCAAGATTCGTCCAACGGAAGTGAAGGAGAGTACCTCGTCTGTCCAAGTGGAAGCTTCTACCTCACGACAAGGTGAACCAAGAGTTGATACGGAAGCATCCACAAGTGGGACACGCCAAGATGAAGAAAACGCGGAAGCGCACCAAGATGAACATCAGCAACCTCCTTCTCCACCACGACAAGAGAATGAAAACATCAACAATGAAGAAGGCCAAGAAGAAGCACAAGATGAAGAGGATGTTCCACCCCGACCCAAGCAAAAGCTTTCACGAGTTCGAGCAAGAATTGCTAAGGATCATCCCGTCGAGCAAATCTACAATGATATCCAAACCGGGAGAATCACTTGCTCTAAAACTCATTTAGCTAACTTTTGTGAACATTACTCATTCATCTCTAGCATTGAACCTATGAAGGTTGAAGAAGCATTGGAGGATCCGGACTGGATAAACGCTATGCATGAAGAGCTACACAACTTTGAAAGAAATCAAGTGTGGACATTGGTCGAGAAGCCCGACAACAACCACAACATCATTGGTACCAAATGGGTGTTTCGCAACAAGCAAGATGAAGATGGACAAGTGGTTCGCAACAAAGCACGTCTCGTCGCCCAAGGCTACACACAAGTTGAAGGTATGGACTATGGTGAGACATATGCTCCCGTTGCTAGACTTGAATCCATTCGCATCTTACTTGCTTATGCTAATCACCATGATATCACCTTGTACCAAATGGACATTAAAAGTGCTTTTCTAAATGGCAAAATCGAGGAGGAAGTTTATATTAAGCAACCTCCCAGCTTCGTCAATCCTAAGAAACCTAATCATGTTTAGAAACTTCACAAAGCCCTTTATGGTCTTAAACAAGCTCCCACAGCATGGTATACATGCTTGACCAAGTTCCTTATTGAGAAAGGCTTTGAAATTGGTAAAATTGATTCTACTCTTTTTACTAAAAGGGTTAATGGAGAACTATTTGTGTGCCAAATTTATGTTGATGATATCATATTTGGTTCAACTAACCCTCATTTTAGTGAGAAGTTTGGAAAGCTAATGTCGGAGAAGTTTGAGATGTCTATGATGAGTGAACTCAAATTCTTTCTCGGTTTGCAAATCAAGCAAACTAAGGAAGGTACCTTTGTCTCTCAAACAAAGTACACCAAGGACTTATTCAAGAAGTTCAATATGCAAGAATGCAAAGGTATGACTACACCCATGCCTACTAGTGGACATCTTGATTTGACCAAAGATGGTGAACCGGTTGATCAAAAGGTTTATCGCTCTATGATTGGTTCATTGTTATATCTATGTGCCTCTCGTCCCGATATTATGCTAAGTGTGTGCATGTGTGCACGATATCAAGCTGCTCCTAAAGAGTGTCATCTTAAGGCTATGAAAAGGATAGTGAGATACCTAATCCATATACCAAATTTTGGCATTTGGTATCCTAAGAGTTCCTCTTTTGATCTTGTTGGCTACTCCGATTCGGACTATGCCAGAGACAAGGTTGATAGAAAATCCACTTCGGGTACTTGTCAATTCCTTGGTAGATCTCTTGTGTCTTGGTCTTCCAGGAAACAAAACTCGGTCTCCTTATCCACCGCCGAAGCGGAATACATTGCCGCTGGTTCATGTTGTGCTCAATTACTTTGGATGACCCAAACTCTTAAACATTATGGGATATATGTGAAACATGTTCCATTGCTATGTGACAATGAAAGTTCTATTAAGATTGCTCACAATCCCGTGCAACATTCTTGAACTAAGCATATTAAAGTTCATCATCATTTCATTCAAGATCATGTTGCAAAAGGGGACATTAACCTTAAGCATGTTCGCACCGATAAGCAATTGGCGGATATATTCACTAAACCACTTGATGAGAAAGTGTTTTGCAGGTTGAGAGGTGAATTGAACATCATTGATGCTTCAAACTTGAAGTAGGAACTCCATTTGATACATGCGGGGCATGAGCCTATGACTAATCCTCGATATTTCTCTTATGATGCTATTCATATGTCTTGGATATATTTGTACCTTGCATGGTATCTAACCCGTGTAGGTACTTGGTTGAATCTAAATCTATGAGATTGCAACTCACTCACATCTTGAGCAATCTCTACATCACCAAGTCTTTACACAATGGTGGTTGAAGACAAGGAAGCACGAAACCATTCAAACGTATCCTTTGGCGAATTCTATGTTGAGTCTCATGATTGTCATTTTGGACACACAAGTGCTCTTCCTTGCAAAGCTAACCCATGTAGGTAGATGAACTCAAACTTCAAGTCGTGCTCCCAACCCTTGATGAACTACATCAACCTTGAGCAACCCGCACAAGTTCAACCACATGAGCAAGATCAACACCACCACCCAAGGTATGTTATTCCATCTTAGAGAAGCTTTACTCCAAGTCATGAGTCAAAGCAACTCGACAAGATGTGAATACATCAAAAGGCTTAAACGAAAAATGGTAACCCCATTTTGAGCTTAAACGATGAGTATGACCTATGATCAAGTGCTCTCACTTGACTCCTAAGTCAATATACTCTAACATAGGTGACTTTGTCGCTGACCATCTCTAGATCAAGTGCTCTAACTTCATCTAGAACTTTTAGTTTCTTTTCTTTCCTTTTTTGTTCTGCATTTTCTGCATCCAATTCATTGCAAATCTTTCAGTAAATTCCTTGCATATCCTTGTGAGATTTTACTTGTCTAGTGAGCTGAGGTGACAAGTGGTTTCACTCTAATGAACTCGGTCACACCGGTTTGTTCTCTTCGGCCCAACCGAAATCTTTCGGTGCAACCGAAGCACACAACTCGGAGTCACCGATTTCATCACAGGAAAACCAACTTGCCACTTATTCCTAATTTCTGTTTGCTCCAGCTCCACTCAATGATTCTTGTCCTCTACCAGCATCATATTAGACATGCTGCTTTGCTCTGTGACTCGAGGACCAACCCATTTGTATCACATGTCCAGAAGAGCCCTTCTTGGAAATTGATGCCAAAGGGGGCGAGAGAGATCATATCAAAGCTTAATCCTTCCTATAAGGGGAGAAAGAGAGAATACTCAGGGGGAGAAAGTAGTATCATCAAAGACCCCAGATGCTTGGTGTTCAAGAGGAGAGATGTCACATGTCTTTAAGAGGGGAAAAGCATGCTTGGTTGCTTGCTTTAGCTCAAGCTCTGTTGTTTTCTTTTTTGTTGCTCTGATTTTCTGTTCCCTATCTTCTCCCAATATCCCATGCAGATTCAGGGGGAGCAAGACATCTATGGGAAGGAAATCTCTGATTTTATTGCATATCTTTACCTTTGGGGACATGTCTATATCCAATGTGGTACTTAGTACTCACTCTACATGTCATCCTAGTCTTGGTTCTCTTGTGGTTTCTCTTGCTTGCTCTGGTCAGTAGGTGTATCTGTGTTATTTAACCTTGTTTGCGCAGGTTCATCCCATCCTAAGCCAACTCAGGACCACAAGGTAAGTATATGCATCACAGTCATGTGAATGAGAAGTTCTTGCTGATGTACATACTGTTTGCAAGAAGGACTCATGAGCATGAAGGTACATTTCTCACATTCACATCATTTGCTCTGATGCATATAGCCAAGATACATGTAACACATTGCTTACTCTGTCATGTTTACGCATTCACATGCTCCTATATTCAATATTCACATGATTGCATACATGTAGGGGGAGCCTATGCATGTTACATGTCTTTCCAAAGCATTACTTGCTATTCTCTATATCTTTATCTAAAGCTTTGATGTATGTTGTCATCAATTACCAAAAAGGGGGAGATTAAAAGCACGAGTGCTCCTTGGGTGGTTTTGGTAATTAATGTCAACATATCTCTTGTTGGACTAACACTTTTACCTAGTATGTTTCAGATAAGTTCAACAATGGAGTGGCGTGGACTAGAGGATGTGGAACACCTTCAAGATGCTAAGGACAGGATTGGCTCAAGCTTCAAGATCAAGACTCTACATTTTCTATTTTAGTGATCCAAGATCACATTGAGTCTATAGGAAAAGCCAATACTATCAAGAGGGGATGAGGTGTTGCTTAATGGCTTTGCTTGCTCAAAGTGCTTAGTGATATGCTCCAAAACCCTCAACTACCTTCCCACATCCACATATGACCTAAACCAAAAGTCAAACTCGGCCCCACCGATTCTTTCTATCCGGCGCCACCGAGTTTCAAATGTCATAGCCATTGCCACAAACCCTAGCAAATCGGTTTCACCGATAGGGATCTCGGTCTCACCGAGATGGGATTATAATCTCTCTGTGTGTGTCCATTACAAAAATCGATCTCACCGAGTTTGAGCAATCGGTACTACCGAGATTACAATGCAAACCCTCTGGTTAGCTTATTACCAAAATCGGTCCCACCGAGTTTGTGTAATCGGTCTCACCGAGTTTGCCTGACCAACTCTCTGGTTAGCTTATTACAAAAATCGGCCCCACTGAGTTTGAGTAATCGGTCACACCGAGATTACGTTATGCCCTAACCCTAACCATATCAGTCCTACCGAGTTGCATCTCAGTCCCACCGAAAATCCTAACGGTCACTAGGTCTGCTGAATCGGTCTGACTGAGTTTAACCAATCGGTCCCACCGAGTTTGGTAAATTGTGTGTCACGGTTAGATTTTGTGTGGAGGCTATATATACCCCTCCACCCACTCTTCATTCGTGGGGAGAGCCATCAGAACATACCTACACTTCCAATACACATTTTCTGAGAGAGAACCACCGACACTTGTGTTGAGGTCAAGATATTCCATTCCAACCATATGAATCTTGATCTCTAGCCTTTCCCAAGTTGCTTTCCACTCAAATCTTCTTTCCACCAAATCCAAATCCCGTGAGAGAGAGTTGAGTGTTGGGGAGACTATCATTTGAAGCACAAGAGCAAGGAGTTCATCATCAACACACCATTTGTTACTTCTTGGAGAGTGGTGTCTCCTAGATTGGCTAGGTGTCACTTGGGAGCCTCCGACAAGATTGTGGAGTTGAACCAAGGAGTTTATAAGGGCAAGGAGATCGCCTACTTCATGAAGATCTACCGCTAGTGAGGCAAGTCCTTCGTGGGCGATGGCCGTGATGGAATAGACAAGGTTGCTTCTTCGTGGACCCTTCGTGGGTGGAGCCCTCCATGGACTCACGCAACCGTTACCCTCCGTGGGTTGAAGTCTCCATCAACGTGGATGTACGATAGCACCACCTATTGGAACCACGACAAAAACATCTGTGTCTCCAATTGTGTTTGAATACTCCAAACCCTTCCCTTTACATTCTTGCAAGTTGCATGCTTTACTTTCCGCTGCTCATATACTCATTGCATGCTTTCTTGATATATATTGTGTTTGTTAAACTTGTGCTTAAACTCCACTTAAACTTAAGAATATTAAAAACTGCAACTTTTGGCACTTAGTGTCTAATCACCCCCCCTCTAGACACCTGTTCTCGATCCTTTCAAATGGGTTGTACATTTTTAAAACACATCAAACCGGCAATTAGTTTCAAATATCTTTTTTTCATTTCAAGATTTTAAATTACATTAATTTTTATGCATGGAGAATTTGTTCGATTTTATATTGATATACATTTATTTTTAAAATCAGTTTGAATGTGAGTCAAAATTTCGGGATTAAAAACAGTTCAGACCGCACCGAAATATGCAAAATTTCGTATAATTTTTTAAGCGTTGCCAAAATATTGGCTGTAATGCTAACAAAAAGAATATGGGCTCCAAAAAAACCTTAAGAATTAGCAAATGGGTTGTAAATTATTAGAAATAATGGCAGATGGGTTGTATGCTATTTTCCATAGATTTGAGGCTTTCCTTAAAAAAGGTTGACGCACAAGCACTGACTGTTGGATGTCCATCCAATGGCTGTCGTGCTTCTTCAATCTCTGCTCTTCCTGCTCCAGCCGCTCAAACAAGCGCCGGCGGGACTGCCTGCTCCCTCCTCCTCGCGGCCGGCTGTGCTGCCGCGCAGGCCTCACCTCCCGACCGTACTTACATCGCTGGCCTAGCCATCCCTTTACTCACCCACACCTGCTGTTATTCTCCGGTGATGGCAGAAGAACCAGCAAACCCTCGTACAGTCGTACTCCCCTCCGTGTGGGAAAAAACTGCCGAGTCTTCCCTGCCTCAGTGTCGTCCCCTTCCTAGGCCTCTTCGTCGTCCACTGCCCTGGTGCTCTCGGCGCGGCGTGGTCAACGTGGTCAAGGAATGACTTCCATCGGACGTGGACTGTACATGGAGAGGCTGACAGCTAGGTCCACGGCCGCAGCAAGGAAGTGCCTCCTTATTATGCGGAAAATAATGATTCCTCCACTTGACAGCTGGGACCCACTGTACGGGCCACTGTATTTCACGAAAAAAATGTTTCCCCCTGACTGCTGGGACCCACCAGGTACATCTTCGCAGGCAAGGAAGTGCCTGACAGTCGGGACCCACCTGGTCGAAGCATACGTAGCGTTGTTATTCTGGTCGCGAACGTGTACATACATACTGGTCGATGTAGAGGCGCGCACGTGTCGTAGTAGAGGCGCGCACGTAGCATGTACACGTACGTACAGCGGCCAGGGAGCAAGAAAGAAAATACGGCCACGTATGTGTACATACGGGCGGGGTCTCGAACTCCTACTCACGCATACGTACAGCCAGGGCTCTTGTACATGGCTGGGTCGGAACGGAGAAACATCATCATCGTCGTGTTCATGGGGAGGCAACGATATGCGTCGTGTTCATGGGGAGGCAAAGAAATGCGTCGTGTTCATGGGGAGGCAACAAAATGCATCGTGTTCATAGGGAGGGCTTGGACGGAACAGGCGATGGAAATGAGGCCTAGCGTACTGCAGAACGGAGCAAACGACCTTGTGTTCGACCGGCCATGTTCAAAACGGGATCCTGTTCATCGGGAGGGGTTTGGCGTACCGCAAAACGGAGGAAACGGACCTCCTACGGTCGAAGCGGGGGTTCTGTTCATCGGGAGGGGTGTGGCGTACCGCAAAACGGACGAAACGGACCTCCTACGGTCGAAACGGGGGTCCTGTTCATCGGGAGGGGTGTGGCGTACCACAAAATGGAGGAAACAGACATGTGTTGGAGCGCTACGGTCGAAACGGGGGTCCTGTTCATTGGGAGGGGTGTGGCGTACCGCAAAACGGGACTCCACGGGATACTGTTCATCTCCACCGTTGACCCCCTCCAGCCTCCATGAGCTACTGTTCATCCACCGTCGACCTCCTCCATCCTCCACATGCGACTGTTCATCCACGGGCTCCTGTTCATCCAGCCTCCACCGCGCGCTACTCCACCTGGTACTGTTCAACCAGCCCTCTCCATGGGCTCCTGTTCAACCACCCCTCCATGGGCTACTGTTCATCCTGCCCTCCACCGTCTACTGTTCATCCTGCCCTCCACCGTCTACTGTTCATCCTGCCCTCCACGGGGTGGTCCTGTTCATCCAGCCCTCCACGGGGTCCTGTTCATCCAGCCGCAACCGGCTCGATCGATCGGGGTCCTGTTCATCCAGAGGCAACACCACGGGGTCCTGTTCATCCACCCCCACCGGGAACTGTTCATCCAACCCCCCCCCCACAACGCTCACTGTTTATCCAGAGGCAGCATCGATCGGCTTCAGTTAGTAGCACTAGCGAAGGAATCGATCGATCGGGTTCAATTAACAGCCATCAATTGATTTCTCGGGTTCAGTAACGCGTAGCCTGCAGTATAATCGCTCGGGTTCAGTTAGAGCCCAACGCCTCGCTCGGGTTTAGTTAGAGCCAACGCCTCGCACACACGCGCGTACGTGTACGAGAGAAACACGCATCGCTCGGCCCCGACCTCCCACCGTAACCAGGAACTTCCCAAAATTTTCCTCGCCCTCGCTTCTACCACGGTTTTTCCGTCATGGACGGCCCAAAGAATGTCATGCAGCTGCGTCTCCGGCCCGCCCAGGACGAAAATCCCATTTTCTATCATGATTTTTTTGTCATAGAAGTAGGAGCCCACCACATCTATGATGATACCGGGTTTTGTCACAATTATTGTCATAGAAGTGTCATATGTATGACAAATTTTTTTTTCGTTCGGCCCAAAATATCACGGATGTGTCTTTTTTTGTAGTGATGTGAGTGGGTTTTAAATCACATCAACATGTCTGCATGCAAGCATGCACCGGTAGCATGCATGTAAGTGAGCTTTTAAGTCCCATTAACATGTCAAAAGGAAAAATATAATCCCATTATGCAGTAGGAGTTGGCTGATTTTTTTTCCTTACGTGGGATGATCTAAATGATGATGGGAGTTTATTTGGTTTGGCTACCACATTTGTCATGCGGTTATAGAGTTTTTTTGTTCTATGAAATCGATAATTTTGCGCAGAGAGATATACCGCTGTTCCGCGCCAACGCGTGGGGACTCATCTAGTAATATTTAGGAACGGAGGGAGTACTATGTATAGAGTTAGGTGCCGCACGGTGATAGAGTGAGGTGGGCCATGTAATCACTGAGCCTGCGTGTTTTCACTGCTCTTGCACGCCTCTGCTATAGGAATGGAGAAAATTTTAATCTAGTAGTAGTATACCTCCTTTGCCGAAAGTGTGGGACATCCAGCAGTCCTACCACCTCAGTAATAAAGACCAATGAGCTGTCAAATCACATAGACCCAGTAGTAAGTTGGACGGACGAAGAAACCATCACTCTTGCGCCAATGAGAGGTCGCGTCCGCTCTGCCCGGGCATGAATGCGGCACCGATTCTTTGGAGCGGCGCTGACCGTTTCAGGCGGGAAGCGCGCGCGGGCGATGGAGGGGCTTTGGGTGGGCCAGGCTGGTCAGGAGCGGGCATGGCAGCTGTCCGCATGTCCCTACCGGACACGCCCGGAAACGAGAGGATGCACCGACTCTCGCGGCTAAAATTGTACACTACACAACATCTCTCTGTAGGAGTAGGTTGATCTGTTGCTCTCTCTAACACACACACACACACACGCACCTTGGTCCCGTTGCACCTTCTAACGTGACTTATTACACCTAGACGGAGGGAGTAGTAAGTATACGAGATACGGTGGCACACTGACTTAAGTCGAATACAAGTGCCCAAAATTTGTGTGCATGTTATAATAAGGATTCACTTAAAATAGTACGTGAGCAAACAGAGGGATCAATTGGACAGTGTTCCCGAGTAGTAGCGAGATGTGTGAGGTAAGATACACCGCTGGCGCTTTTAATTTTTCTTATTAATTTGTTTGTTTCACCCTCTGACTGGTGGGACCCAACATACTACGTGGAGAGAGGTAAGGTGACTAAGGCTGCATTATTTCTGCACCACTTTGGATAGTCTTACCACGAAAGCCACATGACACGATTATGATTGAAATCCCAATGACTCCCACACACACACAAAAAAAACACGGCATGCTTGCCACACGAATGCAGGAATGTATAAAAGGTTATTTCCCTCTCGTTGAACATAATGGGAGGGTTGTGTAGCTGGTTAGCCTGTTCGCTCATTAAACTTGAGGTCTCGGGTTTGATAACTACACTTGAGCATAATTTGTGCCAGGAGGATTCTTTGACTGGTCAAAATGTTTTCTAGGGTTTTCACGCTTCACACTCTCTCTCCAGTATATATATACACGCTAGAGCCTCAGCACTTGTAGTTGCTCTCTTCACACTCTCTCGCCCTCTCCTGCTGGAGCCTCGGCGCTTGTAGTTGCTCTCTTCATACTCTCTCGCCCTCTCCAGATCTAAACAAGACTTCATTGGCCTCTCTCTCCCCTCACTGCTGCTCAAAGAGCCGGCAGGATCTGTCCACTGGGAAGGGAAGGAGGCTTAACGCTGTCGCCGTCGGCGAGGGACTACCGGCGCAGCTGTTCACTTTCCACCCAGCGGTGGCGCGGGAGGGCCTTCGACCCCTTCTTCTTCGCCGCCGTCCCGTCGCCCACCGAACCACGCCCCAAGAACCTTAAGGTATAATTTACTTACTCCACATGCATTGCTCTAGCTGCATGTATACCATGAATCTAGGACGTGGTTCAAAGAGGAAAGGAGTGGGGAAAGTAGTGGGAAAAGCTGTATATAGCATGAATCTAGGACGTGGTTCAAAGAGGAAATGAAGGGGGAAAGTTGTATAGCATTAATCTAGGATGTGGTTCAAAGAGGAAAGGAATGGGGGAAAGTAGTGGGGAAAGTTGTATCGCATAAATCTAGGACATGGTTCAAAGAGGAATGGAAGGGGCAAAAGTACTAGTTCAACAAGGAAAGGAAGGGACAAGGCTGTAGTGTTTGAGCAAGACTAGATTTGCTGCGCTCACATAGGGAAAGGTGTCTAAAGATAACAAAACTGGGACCAACACAAATATGCTCCTTGGTTGTTTGTTCTTTGTTCCAACAGACTGTGCATGACCATAGTACATCAGTAGATGCACATGGTGCTGGTGCGTCCACTGTCCCGTGCAACTCATTAGCTGTTGTTAATCTAAGGCCCTATTTGGTTAAAAACTCCCTAGTCCCTACCTGCTTGGTTCCAGGGACTAAAAATGGACTAAAGGTTCTTAAATGACATGCTAAAAGACCATGTTACCCCTAGTAATGAACTAATAGAGACAAGGTGCGATGTGTGGCAGGGGAAACTGTTGAAAAAAGTCCCAAAAAGACTCCCTCGGGGTCTTCTTTCTTTAGTCCCAAATGCCCACTTTTAGTCCCTAAAAGACCCTCCTCTTTGGTTTAGATGGGATTGACACAGAGTTTTTTTAGTCCCTACACCAAAACGTCCTTGTAAACAAACACCCTCTAATAATGCCGCTGGAAAATTGATGCAATGCCACAGTTAAAAGCAAATTACATGTTTAATGAATTTTATTGTTAATATAATCTCTATGTTAATATTAATCAATGCCACCATTTGAGAAATGCTACTGTCTTGCTTTCTTTCCCATTTAGATAAGGTAGATGCTTCTTTTTGTTGGCTTCTGTGTCATCCACCGTTATTGACCACCAATTGTTTCCTTTGCACCTCTGTGTAAACAGGGTTATCTGCTTCACCTCGTTGCCATTGTGACCTTTTGTTGCACTGCATAAAACACTTTTGTTTTAAGAGTGTTTTGTGCAGTTCAACCAAAATGTCACACCAACAACATTGCTTGATTGCTTGATCTTAGTGGAACTGCACAAGAGGAGATCTTACTTCCTATCCGTTAAGGCGAATTTGGTTCAGATCTTCTTCTTGTGAGTTGTTTGAATTCCACATCATGAGAGGTCACCACTAGCGTTCTTTCACATGATTCTACAGTGTGCATTCATATGTTGTGCTACTTGTATGATAATGTTGCTTGATTTTAGTGAACTGCACAAATGGAGACAAGACTTCCAATCTGTATGTGCACCGTAATATCCCATTGAGGTAAGATAAGGATATTTCACAACTGCTGGCCTGTATTTTGCCACTTTCATCAGAAAATTAAGTTTAGTACTATACTTGTGCTCCCTAATTGACATGCCAAATCTTACATTGAAGGCGAAGCTTGTTTGTTATTGAACCAAGTGATGAAGGGGAAGAACAAGGGGAAGAAAAACAAAAATCAACTCCCGGTTCTGTAATGAAGCACTGGAACTATGATGACACAAGTAATGATATAGTTTTGCATCTTAATTTATTGCTATGGCTGGAACGAGCAATTGTTTTGCCACTGATTTGATGCCACTCTTAATGTAATATGTAATTATCTCTACTTGTGCAAATAGGGATCTTCTTTGAAGATACCATATATTTTAGTGGAACTGCACAAGAAGATGTTGGAAACATTAAACTAATCGAGGAGTATATAGTAAGCATGGCCACCACCGTAGATAGCAACAGATGGTTCCGGAGAATTGCTTCATCTGTATGCTCTACACAATAAGCCTCCTGACAAAGGTTGGTACTCGCCCACTGATTTCATCCATATGATTGAGCTTTGTCATCTCTATTGGTGTTGTGCTACTATTTAGATACTGTCATGAAAAAGTGGTATTGTCCTTGAGAAGTGCTTCATCTGTGCTGTTTTAAATATTTCCTTTCCTTTTTTTTTCGAGCAAACAGTGATGCTAGCATTTAGTAGTCCTCTTGTCTTTGCACAACAGGATCATCTTCCTCTGAAGAAGAATATCGAGTATGCGAAGTGACTAGTTCCGATTATGCCAGGATGAAGAAGCCCTGTCTATCTTATCATCAGAAGGAGCAGTTGAATGATGGTTACATTACTCCCCACAAGACCAAACTAACTTCAGCTCAGAAGGACTGACAAAATCTCCATTTTTTTGCTGTGATGTGTGAGTACAATGTTGTTCTAGGATTCTTTCTGGTGAGTTCCATTTTTCTAAAAGTGTGCTCTACATGGACCATGTATGTGCCTATTGAAACTGTCAATTCATAGTACAGTTTGCTCTATACTAATCACTTTTTTGTATTTGTGCAAACAGGGGTGCTCAGCTTGATTTCAATGGGAACTGCACAAAATGTTCATGAATACATCGAATCATTCATTTCCACCACAATAAAGGAGGTGCCGATAAGTTCAAGGCATTGCAACATATAAGGGCGAAATCATACAAGCTACGCACGAATTTGGTTGATTTTAGTGGAACTGCACAAAAAGAACAACTGGTTTATTTAGCACGAGGTGCCATGTCAACGTCCGAACTGATGGCAAACCCTGCTCATTCCACAATCGTAGGCATTTGATATTTTGGAATGGGACAACCTTGTCAAATTTTGCTCATTGATTTTAGCAAGACATGCGTTTGATATTTTTGAATGGGACACCCTTTGCTCTCAGCAGCGTCGATCAATTTTTTCTTTATTCTTTAGTTGTGAAGTAAATATTGCCTCTGACATGTGAGTCGCTGAGATGCATAATCATCGATTGTTTTGAATGTTCTCTATGAATTGACAGGCCTGTGTGTTTGATTGCAATGTACAGAAACGCTAAAAAGCTGCTCAAACTCTTTGTACTCCTTCTGTTCCTTTTTACTTCGCACATTGTGAAAGTGCATACTTTTTGTATAAGATTGGTCAAAGTAGAGATACTTTGACTGCAGACAAAACTTGTATGCAGACTAGAAAGGTCCGAAGGGAGTACATGTGAAACTACTGCAAACAAGGTGATCACCCTGAGAATATTGCTAGTACGTATTGTTTTGCATGTTCATCCAATGCCAGTGATATAGGAATTCGAACTAATCGAAATAAATTCATTCATACACGGTCGGATTTCATATAAACATGCCAGATTTCATTACATTTCATACATTCTTCAACTAAAAATGGGTGCGCTGGAGGTATAATTAATTAACCGAAGCTACCCACCTGTGTCCCGCTGAGGCGAACAGAAGCTTCAGTGACTTAACTGCAGGCGCAGTTGCGTAACTGACATGTGGCCTATTGGGCCCACGTGTCAGTCAGCCAATTGCACCAGCAGTTAAGTAGAAGCAGCGTTATTCTCCAGCAGAACTCCCCGACTCCACGTCGCTGCCAAGAAGCTAACCGGTCGTCAATGGTCAACCCGCCTAGCTTGGCTTCAACAGGAGGGTAGCAGCGGTGGCCTTACTTCGACCCGAGCGGCGGCGACCTACCGTGTTCTACTCTTCCTCGTTTTCTATGTGGTGCGGCCTCGTTGGTAGCGGGGCGAGGCCTCGGCGGAGCCGGCGATGTCCTCTGTCTCGTTGCCGGCGGGCAGCGCCTCAGCGGAGCGGTGGAAATCCTCCCCCGCGTTGCCACCAGGGTGGGGCCTCGGCTGAGTCGGCGATGTCCTCTGCCTTGTTGTTGGCGGGGCAGGGCCTCGGCGGAGCTGGCGGTGTCCTCTGCCTCGTTGTTGGCGCCGCGGGGCCTCGGCGGAGCAGGGCCTCGTCGATGCCAGCGGAGCGGGGACTCGTCAGAGCCGGCATTGTCCTCTGCCTCATCCTCGATCTCGCCAAACAGCTCCTCGCCCGCTTCATCGCCCTCTTTGCTAGCCTCTTTGTAGGCGGCCGCAGCCTCCGCCACCCGCATGCGGTACCGCCAGCGCTCGAGGCGGCCCTTTCGGGCAGAGCGGTATGAGTCGAGCAGCGCCTCCTGCTCTGCCCGCTCCACGGTGATCTACTCCTCCGCCTGCAGGTGCTCCTGGAGGAGATGGTGGTTGTAGGCGGCGTCGGCTTGTGCCTCCCGGAACTGCTCCTGACACATCTGCCTCACACTATCCATATAATGAGCACGGGCCTCGCCGATGGACATGGTGCAATGCACCAGCGAGGATGGCGCGGAGGAGGGGGTTGGCGCCGGATCGTCGACTACCATGTTCTCCATTGGGACGTCGTCGTCCTCCGGCTGCCTGCCGACCAGCCGGTCGGCAACAATGGCTGCCATCTCCTTGTGGTTCGTCATCTGCCTATCCCGAAGAGCGCTGGAGCGCGAGGAAGCCATGGTGGGTAGTAGTGGTGTGGACAGGAGAAAGGGACCGGATGTGGATGACTGCGGTTATGGCCGGCGCAGCAGTTTATATAGCAATGGTGGGCGGGCGGAGGGATGGACGTGTGGCGCCAGAGTAGCTGCCTCGGCAACCGCGTATCATCAATGTGGGCGGCAGATGGACGGACGGACGGCACTTGTGTCGTTTGAAGGCGGAGCAATCGCCTGCACCGGGAAGCGGGGCGGGCGACGCTGACTGTTTCGGGCGAAAAGCGCGCGGGCGAGGAGATGACTTTACTTGGAGAGGATGACAATGGGGACCCACCAGGTCCATAGCCTCACGTACGCAAGTGCCTCCTTATTATATATATATATATGTATGTATGTATGTATAAAACTATACTCCCTCCGTCTAGGTGAATAAGTCGTATTAGAAGGTGCATCACGACCTAGGTGCAAGCAGATTGGTGGAAAAGAAGAATATTTCTCTCTTCTAAACACAACATTTAATCACAACAGTTAAGAGGATGCCTTATTAGCTACCCATTCAGGCCAGCGTAATTCATAGCATGCAAAGCGCTTTTATTTCTTGCCTAATAACCGCATGGACATGCTGCATGCATTGATCCTTGCCCGAGCAAAAAAAGGGAGGAAAGGGGTTTCCATGGGAGACAACGAGGCAGAGGTGGAAGCGCTCGCTGGAGTAATTTATTTTGCTTCCCCCTGGTTTCCTGACATCACGGTCCCACACCATTGTCAACCTATGTAGTAGTCAATAAACGAGAGAATTGCACAAGAAGCGGCCGACAGCTGGGACCAAGCAGCTCGAGCAGTATTTGTGTTTTTGAGGTGTGAGCAGTGCAGAGTTTTTCGATGTTTAGCCCAGATATTAATTTTTCTCCTCTGAACAACAACGAAAAAATCGCTGCAGGTATTAACTGGGCGGGCTGTGGCCCGTTTAGCCCAAGCCAGATATCCAGCCCAGGTATTAATTATTTTCAAGCTGAAAATGGCTAGCCCAGCTATACTTTTTTTAGGAATACCCAGACAGGGTCAAGTTGTTATTCTCCATCCCGCTGGGCTGCAAATATTTCCTAGGAGGGATGCATTAGGCTTAACAAGAAAATTGGCTTTAAGAAATAATAAATGGGATGTAATTATAAAAACTGGGCAGTAACTATAAAAAATGCACCAAACACGTGATTACTTTATAAAATATTGTTTTTGGATATTAAAATTTTTAATTTCATTAATATTTGCGAGCACAATGTTTCGTTGGATTTTTACGTAATATAAATTTATATTGAAATTGTATTTAATATGACTAGAAATTTCGGGATAAAAATATTTCGGATCCCATCAAAATGTGGGAAATTTTATCGAATTCTGTTTTGAACGGTTGGTTGAAATGGGCTGTACTTTTAACAAACTATAAATGGGCTGTAGTAAATTCCATTAGAATTCAAAAATGGGCTACACATTCTTACAAATCTCAAATGGGCTATAAGTTCTCTGCCACACACTTCTGGCCTTACTAAGTTGAGGCGTCCCCTAAAAAACAGAGTTGACGCGTATGCAAGGCTTTGTCAACTTATAGTCAACACACGGTTCTAGCAGCAGTGGCTGTTGGATGTCCATCCAACGGATGCCGTGCTTCTTCTTTAATCTCGGATATTCTAGCTTTACCCGCCCAAAAAATGATTCCTCCCCCTGACATCTGGGGCGCACCATTTCAGAAGCTAACCTGTGGGCGTACTAAGTTGACGTACCAAGGGCTTTGTCAACTTAGTCAATATAAACGATTCTAGCTGCAGTGACCGTACGATGTCCATCCAACGGCCGTAGTGCTTCTTCTACCTCTGGTCTTCTTGCTCCAGCCGCCCAAAGCAGCGCCGGTCGTGCCCCCTGCTCCTGCCTCCCATGGCCGGATGTGCTGCCACAGAGGCCTCACTGCCCCCTACTATTCCCACCGCTGGCCAGGCCCTGCGGCGACGGCAGCCTCACACCGCAGCCGAAAGAGTGAACCCTCATAATCCTCTCCGTGCAGGCTTCCACTACCGCGTCTTCAACGGCTCCGCATCGTCACCTTCCTAGGACTCGCCGTCGTCCACCGCCCTGGTGCTCTCGGCGCGGCGTGGTCAACGTGGTCAAGGAACGACTTCCATTGGACGTGGACTATACGTGGAGAGGCTGACAGCAGGGTCCACAGCGGCAGCAAGGAAGTGCCTCCTTATTACGTGGAAAATAATGATTCCTCCACCTGGCAGCAGGGACCCACCGGACAGGCCACCAGTATTTTGCGAAAAAAATCGTTTCCCCCTGACTGCTGGGACCCACCGGACGGGCCATCATATTTCGTGAAAAAATGTTCCCCCCGCTGTCAGCTCGGACCCACCGGAAGTGCCTCCTTATTACGCACAAAAAAAATGAATACTCCCCCGGCTAGCTGGGACCCACCTTGCTGGGAGGCTGTCTTGTGGACCTACTAAGTTGACGGGGACGAAGGGCTTTGTGAACTTAGTCAATATGAACGATTCTAGCTCCAGTGACCGTACGATGTCCATCCAACGGCCGTAGTGCTTCTTCAACCTCTGGTCTTCTTGCTCCAGCCGCCCAAAGCAGCGCCGGTCGTGCCGCATGCTCCTGCCTCCCGTGGCCGGCTGTGCTGCCGCAGAGGCCTCACCGCCCCCCTACTATTCCCACCGCTGGCCAGGCCCTGCGGCGACGGCAGCCACACACCGCAGCCGAACCAGTGAACCCTCATAGTCCTCTCCGTGCAGGCTTCCACTGCCGCGTTGTCCCCTTCCTAGGCCTCGCCGTCGTCCACCGCCGTGGTGCTCTCCGCACGGCGTGGTCAACGTGGTCAAGGAACGACTTCCATCGGAAGAGTAATGTATGTGGAGAGGCTGATAGCTGGGTCCACGGCCACAGCCCAGTTTTTTTGTGATTTGCCAAGTAAGTCGCTTTGTTAGGCCTGTTGGGCTGCAAATCTTTCAAGACGAGGAGAGCTTTCATTCGGCTGGCCGAGAAAATGGCCCATCAGTAATGAGAAATGGGTTGTATATTTTTAAAACACATCAAACCAGCAATTAGTTTCAAATATCTTTTTTTTCATTTCAAGATTTTAAATTACATTAATTTTTATGCGTGGAGAACTTGTTGGATTTTATATTGATATACATTTATTTTTAAAATCAGTTTGAATGTGAGTCGAAATTTCGGGATTAAAAACAGTTCGGACCGCACCGAAATATGCAAAATTTCGTATAATTTTTTAACCGTTCCCACAATATGGGCTATAATGCTAACAAAAAGAATATGGGCTCCAAAAAAACCTTAAGAGTTAGCAAATGTGCTATAAATTATTAGAAATAATGGCAGATGGGATGTATGCTGTTTTCCACATATTTGAGGCTTTCCTAAAAAAAGGTTGACGCACAAGCACTGACTGTTGGATGTCCATCCAACGGCCGTCGTTCTTTTTCAATCTCTGCTCTTCCTGCTCCAGCCGCTCAAACAAGCGCCGGTGGGATTGCCTGCTCCCTCCTCCTCGTGGCCGGCTGTGCTGCTGCGCAGGCCTCACCGCCCGACCGTACTCCCATCGCTGGCCTAGCCATCCCTCTACTCACCCACACCTGCTGTTATTCTCCGGCGACGGCAAACGAACCAGTAAACCCTCGTATAGTCGTACTCCCCTCCGCGTGGGAAACAACTACCGAGTCTTCCCTGCCTCCGTGTCATCCCCATCCTAGGCCTCGTCGTCGTCCACCGCCCTGGTGCTCTCAATGCGGCTTGGTCAACGTGGTAAAGGAACGACTTCCATCGGACATGGACTGTACGTGGAGAGGCTGACTGCTGGGTCCATGGCCGCAACAAGGAAGTGCCTCCTTAATGATTCCTCCACCAGACAGCTGGGACCCACCGGACGGGCCACTGTATTTCGCGAAAAAAACGTTTCCCCCTGACTGCTGGGACCCACCAGCTACATCTTCGAACGCAAGGAAGTGCGTCCGGGTAAAAAAACGATTCGCCCCCTGACTGCTGGGACCCACCCACTACATCTTCACAGGCAAGGAAGTGCCTGACAGTCGAGACCCACCTGGTCGAAGCATACGTAGCATTGTCATTCTGGTCGCAAACGTGTATGTACATACTGGTCGATGTAGAGGCGCACACGTGTCGTAGTAGAGGCGCGCACGTAGCATGTACATGTACGTACAGCGGCCAGAGTGCAAGAAAGAAAATACGGCCACGTATGTGTACATACGGGCGGGGTCTCGAACGCCTACTCACGCATATGTACGGCTAGGGCTCGTGTACATGGCTGGGTCGGAATGGAGAAACAATGTCGTTGTCGTGTTCATGGGGAGACAACGGAATGCGTCGTGTTCATGGGCAGGCAACGGAATGCGTCGTGTTCATGAGGAGGCAACAGAACACGTGGGAGCCAACCGGCTGGGTCGGAACGGAATGCGTGGTCGTGTTCATCGGGAGGGCTTGGACGGAACAGGCGATGGAAATGAGGCCTGGCGTACCGCAAAACGGAGGAAACAGCCTTGTGTTCGACCGGCCATGTTCAAAACGGGATCCTGTTCATCGGGAGGGGTCTGGCGTACCGCAAAACGGAGGAAACGGACCTCCTACAGTCGAAACGGGAGTCCTGTTGATCGGGAGGGGTGTGGCGTACCGCAAAATGGATGAAACGGACTTATGTTGGAGCGCTATGGTCGAAACAGGGGTCCTGTTCATCAGGAGGGGTGTGGCGTACCGCAAAACGGGACTCCACGGGATACTGTTCATCTCCACCGTCGACCCCCTCCAGCCTCCACGAGCTACTGTTCATCCACCGTCGGCCTCCTCCAGCCTCCTCCTGCGACTATTCATCCACGGGTTCCTGTTCATCCAGCCTCCACCGCGCGCTACTCCACCGGCTACTGTTCAACCAGCCCTCTCCACGGGCTACTGTTCAAACACCCCTCCACGGGCTACTGTTCATCCTGCCCTCCACCGTCTACTGTTCATCCTGCCCTCCACGGGGTGGTCCTGTTCATCCTGCCCTCCACGGGGTCCTGTTCATCTAGCCCCAACCGGCTCCATCGATCGGGGTCCTGTTCATCCAGAGGCAACACCACGGGGTCCTGTTCATCCACCCCCACCGGGAACTGTTCATCCAACCCCCCCCCCCGCAACGCTCACTGTTCATCCAGAGGCAGCATCGATCGGCTTCAGTTAGCAGCAGTAGCGAAGGAATCGCTCGATCGGGTTCAGTTAACAGCCATCGATCGATCATTTGGGTTCAGTAACGCATAGCCTGCAGTGCAATCGCTCGGGTTCAGTTAGAGCCCAACGCCTCGCTCGGGTTCAGTTAGATCCAACGCCTCGCACACACGCGCATACGTGTACGAGAGAAACGCGCATCGCTCGGCCCCCGACCTCCCACCGTAACCGGGAACTCCCCGAAATTTTCCTCGCCCTTGCTTCTACCATGGTTTTTTCCGTCATGGACGGCCCAAAGAATGTCATGCAGCTGCGTCTCCGGCCCGCCTAGGACGAAAAGCCCATTTTCTGTCATGATTTTTTGTCATAGAAGTAGGAGCCCACCACATCTATGATGATACCGGGTTTTGTCACAATTATTGTCATAGAAGTGTCATATGTATGACAGAAATTTTTTTCGTTCGGCCCAAAATGTCACGGATGTGTCTTTTTTTGTAGTGCGACTATCGGCAAACCCCCACCCCGCCCACCGCGCGATAGCTGAGAAAACAGGAGGGAGAAGAGATGGTTGTAGCACGGACTCCAAGAAAATTGGTGTCTGATGGGACTCGTGTGGGTGGCGTGTGCCGTACTGCTAGACGTGAATGCTAGTTATGGCGCATGCCACCCCACTATATCGAGCCTATATAGAGGTACGTAGAACAAATTTCCTGCAGTCCGTGCTCAACCCTCCTCTATCTCTCTTCTCAGCCAGCCAGCGGACACGCAGAGCCCATCGTCTGTTTGCTCACATGCGGCCCCACATGTTAGTGAAAACGCAAGAGGACCCACTGAACCTGCACATCTTTCACCTCGACGTGCTGGTGATGAAAAACAAATCCAATAAAGATCTTCGGTGGCCGCTTTTGGAGTTACTCAAGAGTAGTAAGATTCTATTTATAGTTTCACCCAAGATGCACATCTCGTGGCTTCAACGACCACTCTATTTTCTTTCATGACACGACCTGGATGCTGGATGTCCCACGTGTCGGCAAAAGGAGGAAGAACCCGACCAAATCTTTGGTTGTGCTCTCGGATTAGACTAGTTGTGCTAACTTGAAATTTTTATTGTGTACTCCCTCCGTTCGAAAATACTTGATTTCCATTTGTCCAAAAATGGATGTACCTATATACTAAAACATGTCTAGATACATATATATTTTGACAAATAGAAGACATGTATTGTGCAACGGAGGGAGTAGAATGGATGCAAGTTTTTGTATTGGGAAGAAGAGTACATCCATATATTGATAGAGCGCAATTTAGAAGATGTTCTATCACTTTTAGCTAGCACAAAGGCTAGAGATGAGATTAGTGCACTTGTTGATAGTCCTACTAGAATAGAGGCTAGACATGAGACTAGATGCGAGGAAGCAACGTCTACTTCTTTACACTCAAAGAAGAAAGAAGCACGCAAGATCGAGCCTCCGCAAATCAACAATGAATGCATCGAGAAGGCACTAATCCAACTTATAGGAGTAGTAAAAATGTATTCTTGTGGTTCTTGTTTTCTTTGGTCTTGCTTTTCTAGTCAAAATTATTGTTGGAATTCGTGCAAAACGGAGGTCCGTTTGGGGTCGTGCGTTGGAGTTAGCCTTACAAGTGGGACCGCAGTTAAGGAAACCGACTATCGGCAAACCCCCACCTAGCCCACCGCGTAATGGCTGAAGTTAGAGAAACGACGAGGTTGAAGAGATTGCTCTAGCACAGACTCAAAGAAATAATATGGTGTCAGATGGATGTCGTGGTGGTGGCGTGTGTCGTACTCCTGGACATGAATGCTTGTTCTGGCCCATGCCACCCTACTACTCCTACTACTTACTCCTACTATATAGTACTAGTATCGAGGATTCGAGGTGCTGGTTACGTACAGCGAACACGTTAACATATGGGTACAGTAAAAACACCCGCCCGACGCGTGAAGCATGTGAAGCTAGTACAAATAGTGTACTACTATTGTTGATTGGCCTCATCCGATAACCTGTTGCAATGCACGTACAATTATGTATTCGGGAAATATTTTTTTGCCTCATCGCACCACTCACTCAGAGAAGCAACTCGAAAGCCATTCATAAATTTAGTAAGTTTATCACAGGCATATCATTTTATTACATACAATAGGTCATCAACCCACATCGACAACGAGGATACATTATGAATACTAAAGTTGTCACCACACAACAAATAACAAGCAATGAAATGAACTTCAACTCAACCATTCCTCGGCGTTGGAAACGCTTGCTTTGAACCACAAGTGATTCTCTGGGACAGGCCATCGATTGTTGATCTGGAGACCAACGTAGGACTGATCATCTAGGCTGAAGTGGCCTACTATATCAGTACCAAGGTAGGGAACCACCCAAATGTCTGAGGTATAGACACAGTTGCTTCTCATAAATGGTAGTAACGTTGTGTCAACAGCAGTTGGATCGCCTTTCACCATCATCGGATAGTTTTGTCCAGGAAGAGTGAGTTTTCTCCAAGACTATCAATTCTGTACCAAGGAGAAGGAGTTGGCGCTAGCACACTAGTATCCATCCTAAATACCATGCAACGGGTGTTGGAATAGGTCCGGAGAGTGCGACCATGGGAGACTACACCTGCTTCCTTAGCAGTAACATCATCAGTGGGCTGTATACGCACAAGAAGAGGTGATCCATCGGAATTAGTTGCCAGGCGCCACAGAGTATATGGGCGCTGCTCGTCCTCATGCTCATGATCATCACCATCGTCATCTCCCCCTTGGTTATAAAAATTTTCAAGTATAGGTGGTGGGATGTTCACAAGACCTTGGAAACACAAGAAGAAGGTTAATTAGTAAAGGGAAACTTGCTAACCCGCATGGATGTGGATGAAACAATTATAATTACAGTGGAAGACAAACGTACCGAAACTACGAGGATCCCATGCAAAAACAGTGCCACGAGTGGTGGCAGCAAACACAAGGCCCTCGTATTGAATTGCATCACAATACTCATCCATGTACAGAAACTGATTTTTGAGCAATATCCATCGAGTCAAACCACCAAGGACGACAATAAGCTTGTCGAAGATAGCAACAACTTTATAGTTGTTGTAATTCCAAGAGCGGCTGGGAAGTCGACAAATTGCTATCTTTCGTAGAAGACAATCACCATGATCGTATTTGAACGTGCGTACAATACCGGTGTGCACAACCTCTGGGCAGTCTGCTGAGATTTTTGGAAGTGGAACCCGGTCACGAGTGTACACATTCACAAGTTCCCACTCACAGTTGGACCCAATGTAAACAACCCAATCTCCATTTGCGCCCGCCCAAGCCTTGCCCTCAAGCGATGGCATCTTAACATCATACATATCATTATCAAGCAGCATCAACTTGCACAGGGCAAGGCCTCCGTCATGCCGGCGCTAGTCATCAGGGTCATGGCGAAGAAGATAGGGGAGATCAAACCGCTTGTTAACTCTTGGGTTCTTTGTAATGATGTTATTAGTTGAGTCGATAATGGGCTTGAACGAACCTGCCATGCTAGCCGAGGTGATGACATCACACCGATCAATGAGTTCCTCCACCATGTCATCTTTCAGATCAGGGCAAGAATAACGGGGTCGTTTCCGGCCTATTCCCTCCATGGAGAAGACGATCGAACAATGGCAGAAGAAAGGGTGAAGGGCTGAAGGAAAATGGAGGAGGGAGAGGAAGAGCATGCGACAGCAGTTCCAAATCGAGAGGGAAAGGCGAAGAGTCGGTGGACGGTTGAGAGTTTGCCACGGTTCACGAAGAGGCGCCCCGGCCTACACGTCCGTTCAGAAATACTCCTACTACTCGCCGTCGTCTCACTGATATGTTGGAACGGGACCACATGTCAACGAAACATGGTGTGTAATTTCCCGTGCAAAATGCGATCTGGCCGCATTGGCCCGAGGTGCTGCATTAGTTATCGACCTTTATTTTTGGGACAATTACATTTTTGCCCCTAGTTGGTTCCTACCCACGGGTTTTTCCCTTACTTTTCGAGCTTGCTCAGTTTTGCCCTTACTTTTTCCGTCGAGGTCCCTTGAATGCCCTTTGACCGTTTGACCAAAAACTTTGAAAATTCATAACTAATTCATATGAACTCAGAAAAATGCAAATAAGATATCAAAATGTTCAGATAAACATTAACTTTATGTGCATATCATTTGCATTCAGGAAAAAAGCACCATTTAAACTACCTAAGGTAATTAATGTTATTAACATTATTAAAAATAAAAAGGTATAAACAATATTTTTTTCATGAATAAAAATTACAAGCAAATGTAGGTGATGTTTCCTAAACATCCTGATATCTTATTTGCATTTTTCTGAGTTCCTATCAATTTGTTATGAAGTTTCCAAATAATGGTCAAAGTCGTTACAACATTCATAACAAGATGATACGAACTCAGAAAAATGCAAATAAGATATTTGGATGTTTAGAAAAAATCACCTACATTTGTATGTAATTTTTATTCATGAAAAATATTGTTTATACCTTTTTATTTTTAATAATGTTAATAACATTAATTACCTGAGGTAGTTTAAAGGGTGCTTTTGTCCTGAATGCAAATGAGATGCACATAAAGGTAATGTTTATCTAAACATTTTGATATCTTATTTGCATTTTTTTGAGTTCATATGAATTAGTTATGAATTTTCAAAGTTTTGGTCAAACGGTCAAAGGGAATTCGAGGGACCTCGACTAAAAAAGTAAGGGAAAAACTGAGCAAGCTCGAAAAGTAAGGGTAAAACCCGTGGGTAGGAACCAACTAAGGGTAAAAATGCAATTGTCCCTTTATTTTTTTAATGGTGTGCCGATCAGTTTTGAAGCACAACTAACTAGTACTGTACGCAGAGAAAATATAAACTACTCTACCACTACTCCACCTCCAGTACTAGTAGTATAAAAAGATATATAGGCTGGAGCTTCAGCACTTTCTTGCTAAGGGGCTGCCCACTTGCTTCTCACACTACCACCCTCTCTCCAGATCTAAAAAAGACGGCCCCTCTCTCCCTCCTCATCGGTGGTCATAGATCCACCGGGGAAGAAAAGGACATGCAGCGTTGACGCACTCGTCGTCGGCGAGCGAGGTCACGCACTGACGACAAGGTCGTCCTCTCAGACTTAGCACCCGTGCGGGATGGCCTCTGTCCCCAAGCTCGCTGCCGTAGTGTGTGCTGAGGACGAAGACCACGAGCGAAGCCACTTCCCGCCGACCCTTAGGTATGCTACCTCTTTTCGAACCATAACCTTGTTCTGTTGCCCCATCTGCCACGTCGTTGCATGTGTATCTTTTTCCACTCCACCATCTTCCCAATTTGCTATCCTCTGCTCTGTTGGCCACGCAGACGAAAACCATAATTTGCACTATTAATGGAAACCCTACTTCATGCAGACTAATCCATGTCTGGGTTGAATAAGGAAAGGAAGGAAGACTGTACTGTCCAAGAGAGTAGGCATCGAACCCGCATCTAGGTTGAAAAAGGGAAAATCAGTAGCTAAGGAACGAGTCTCGTGTCTCTTGGTTGAAGAAGGGTAGAAAGGCATGACAACGCAAATGAGAATGACCAGGTCGATCGGTTTGTTGTCCTCGCATAGGAAAAAGGTGGCTAAAGAGAACAAAAATGGGACATAATCCACATATGCTGCCTGGATATTTGTTGCTCTGGGCAACCATACCTTCCTCACCACTCTGCGTCCGTGGAGGTACATCGTACTGGTGCGCCCACTGTCCGAATGGGCCTCCCATGCTCTTATTGCCACTTTTTTTTGCTGTTAGTATAGCGCCAGCAGTCAAGTCAAGCAATGCTACTGCTGAAGTGATGCCACATTTAACTAATGCCACTCTCAGTCTAATGCCACCGATAAATTTAAGCAATGCCATTTAATGTCACTGGATTATTTCAGGGTTAGCTGTTGATTGTGGATGTATTAAAGATTTTTCAGCTAAGGCATTCTAATGCTGTTGCACAACCAGTATACCAACGATGAAACTTTTTACTACCTTCAGATTTTTGCACTGTTAATGCTTATAGATTACATACCTCACTTTCATGAGATAAGTTAATTTTTTTGTACAGTGTCACCAAAATGACAAGGCGCTGATGTCATTTTATTTTGGTTAAACTACACAGACAATTATGAAGACACGAGGAAAGGTCAAGAGTGGGCACCTCCTCCTCCAGCTATTCTCTTGATTCGTTCGATCAAGTTTTTATGTTTGATCGACTATCAAGATTGGGATAGCAATTTTTAAGGTCCCCCCGAGTTCGAAATGATATTTACCTTGGAGGTACATGGGTTGCAATTTTTTTATACTGTCATTAGTTAATAATGCTAGTTACCTTCAGACTTTTGTATTTGGTTTAATGCTCATGCACAACTAGTATACCAATGCTGAAACATGTTACCTTTACATTTTGTATTGTTAATTCTTATAGAAACCTTCCAGTGCTAAAGTTTATTGAAAAGTGCCACTTTTAGAGTAATCACACTTTCAATATCTATGCAAACATGGATGCTCGATTTTAGTGGAACTGCACAAAAGGTCCAACTGGTTCAACATTAGGAGCATGTTTTTTTCCAAACCTTTATATCCAATTGGTGGCACTATGAGCTGTTCATTACGAAGGTACATGGTTTGCTACTATGTTGCTACTCTTTTTGTACTATCATTAGATAGTAACACTAGTGGTTTGCATGTGAATTTATTGGCAGGGTGGACCTACATTGGAGGTGCAGGACAAGATTCAATGATTGGATGCTCAATTTCGGTTGTATCGATTTCACCTCTTCCATCACTGCGAACATGGATATCCTTGGTCTGATGAAGAATAGGCGCTATATTTCTTCTTTGAACCAGCAAATCAATTCAGTCTGAAATTGTCCAGGGCAAAACATAACTGTATCAGATTGTCCAGTGCAGAACATGACAGATGCTAAGCGGAAGAGACATGTTTAAACCGAAAATACAAGGTGTGGTATATGTTTACCAGCTACTTGATATTTGTGCAGACAGAGATGTCTGCCCATTGCTATTTGGCAAACAAACAAAGTGTCCACAATTTTGGTTGAACTACACAAGAGAATAGTATAGTCACTTCATGCAGTGCCATTTGAAAATAGACACAGAAAGATTGGATAGTCACTTCATGGACTGCAGAAAAGTAGTATTGTACTATTTATTGGCCAACACTAGGTGCTTCATTGTTTCGGTCTGATTATACAATGGGCATCATTTTTCCTAAGTTAAAGTTTGTATTCTAAAATAGTCTCACGGTGTGATCGAGAGAAGACCAAATCATATTGCAGTGGATGTTCCTCCATCATGTGTGGTTCATTCTCATGGTTCCAGCTGTTGGTGAAACCACTTACATTTGCAAGAGGAATTGTAGACTTCACAAACAAATTTGTCTTTCAGTCTGTACTGAATGTTGGCCAAGAGAAGCATCCATGTTAGTAGGAAGAACATATGTTTTTTCTAGATCTTTGCTTTTGGAGCTACATATCTGTATATGATCTGTGAATCATTGAGATGCATTAACATGTTGATCTTATGTACGGGAATCGTACTAGTTAGTTTTAGTTGCGACGCAAGATCCGAAGTGGCTGATCTTTACTTTTGGAGCTACATATTTGTATATAATCTGTGAATCATTGAGATGCTAACAGTTACTTATTTCTGTTCGCTCAGTGTTTACAAGTTACTGATTGATCACTAGCTAGCCTACAAATGCGCTTCTGGCAGTTTTATTTGCGATGCAAGATGCGAAGTGGCAGTTTTTTAATAAAAATGCCTACCTCTGAAGAAACTAACAAGCTACACTATCGATCCTACACGGATAAAAATGCCTACCTCTGAAGAAGTTTAATCCTAATTAATTCTGTGAGCAAAGCAGCAAGACCAAGGCATGGCAATAATTAACGGCATGCAGAAGTTTAAGCCTAATTAATTCCAGCGATTTAAGTGGCTGCATGCGTGCCCTCGGCTGCGACTCGTTGCATGCTGCTTCGCGTACTACATGCGAGCGATTCTGAGTGCCTGCATGCAGCCGGCCGTAATTAAGGCAGCTAACTGGTGCGAAAAAAGATATGCTTTAATTGTTGCGGGCTTTTTAAATCCGTGGAATCATTATTGACAAGGAGGGATATGGTTCGAGTGCACTCGTTTGACCGCCATGCCGGCGTGCGACCCAGACGGGACGAGACGGCACAGTCATAATTTCAATTTCTCTAATTTTCCACGGCAAGCTGGCACGCTAAGCCATTATGCATTGAATTCCAATGACCGTCGCGCTACCTTCCGCCTATAGGTACTGTTTCCCGGCCTTCTCCGGTGCCACCATGACCCAACTCGCCATATCCTTATAAGCCCCCACCGGCCCGCCGTCGCTCGCCACATCTGCCATGCTCCCGCCCGTCCGCGGTAGGCGACGCCGGAGGCGGTCACCGCCAGAACTAGTGTTCGGGTTTTCACCGGAAGGCAGACGGAGGGAGGAGGCATTCTATCTGTCTTTAGATGGCAATGCAGAGACCGAGGAGTTGTTGGAGCGCGACTGCATGGTGGAGGAGCAGGAGTTGTTGGAGCGCGACCGCCTGGCGGAGGAGCAGCGTATCGCCGATTTGCGCCGCCAGCGGGACATGGAGCAGCAGCGCACCGACGCTCTGAGTCGCGAGCAGAGCACTCACAACTAGGCCGACTACATGGAGGCCGACGCCCAGCAAATAGCCCTGGAGGCTGTCGAGCACGCACACGTTCGCGACACCGATTTTTACTACCAGCTCGTCAAGTGGGTTTCTCGCTTGGAAGCCCAAGCTTCGGTGGACCACGTCGGCATGGAAAGGGCCAACGCATGCGAGCAACGTGCCCTATCGCACCTCTTGCAAGTCTGAGGCGAGGCGCACGACGCCGGTGCCAGCGTTTAGCGTGTACCACAGATGGCGGCCGTCATCGTCTAGTTAGCTAAGAGTAAGTTAGTACTTGTACGCTACTAGAGTATTAGTGGGAGTAGATAGTTAACTTGGCTATGATGGTTGTCAACGTGGAAGTTCAGTACTCTATATGTGGATCAGACCTGTTACTTTGCTCTGAATGTTGAACTTTCTGTTTGAACGTATGGAATGGGCTGTTATTTCTTTAAATGGGTTGTATTTGTCCTCCACGGGTTTAGAGGCTGACTTGTGGGCCTAGCAAGTTTACACGTACACAATCAGGAGATGATTGTACGTGGAGAGGATGACAGTAGGGACCCGCCAAGGTCATGGCAGTATGCAAGCAAGTGCCTCCTTATTTCAAGCCAATAAAAAAATGGCTCCTCCTAGTGGATTTCTGACATCTGGGTCCCATGCCATTGTCAACGTAGTCAATAAACGAGAGAATTGCACAACGAGTGGCTGACACCAGGGACCCAGCGGCTCGCCCAGTTATTTTTGTTTTGGGTTAATTTGATAAATGCCACTCCAAATCTGGTGTATCCGAGAAATGCCACTGCAATTTCCAAACTTTGAAAAATGCCATTTCATTCCATTTCTAGTGGCATTTTTCGAAGTCTGGAGTGGCGTTTTTCAAAGTTTGCAAAAATTGCAGTGGCATTTTTCAAAGTTTGGAAATTGCAGTGGAATTTTTATGAATCACCATAATTGGAGTGGCATTTATCTAATTTGTTATTGAGACGGAAGCAGGGTGTCAACTGGGCTGTGCGGGACACTCTGGCCTGTCTAGACAGCCTTTTCTTTTATGTTTACCACAGACCAGCCCAGTAGTTTTTTTTCTTTCTGAAAATGGCTAGCCCAGTTTTTTGTGATTTGTCAAGTAAGTCGCTTTATCAGGCCTATTGGGCTGCAAATCTTTCAAGACGAGGAGAGCTTCATTCGGCTGGCCGAGAAAATGGCCTATCAGTAATGAGAAATGGGTTGTACATTTTTAAAACACATCAAACTGGCAATTAGTTTCAAATATCTTTTTTTCATTTCGAGATTTTAAATTGCATTGATTTTTATGCGTGGACAATTTATTGGATTTTATATTGATATACATTTATTTTTAAAATCAGTCTGAATGTGACTCGAAATTCCGGGATTAAAAACAGTTCAGACCGCACCGACATATGCAAAATTTCGTATAATTTTTTAACCGTGGCCACAATATGGGTTGTAATGCTAACAAAAAGAATATGGGCTCCAAAAAAACCCGTAAGAATTAGAAAATGGGCTGTAAATTATTTGAAATAATGGTAGATGGGCTGTATGTTGTTTTCCACAGATTTGAGACTTTCCTCAGATGGCATGTATACTGTTGGATGTCCATCCAATGGCTGTCGTGCTTCTTCAATCTCTGCTCTTCCTGCTCCAGTCGCTCAAACAAGCGCCAGCGGGACTGCCTGCTCCCTCCTCCCCGCGGTCGGCTGTGCTGCCGCGCAGGCCTCACCGCCCCACTGTACTCCCATCGCTGGCCTAGCCATCCCTCTACTCACCCACACGTGCTGTTATTCTCCGGCAATGGCAGACGAACCAGTAAACCCTCGTACAGTCGTACTCCCCTCCACGTGGGAAACAAAAACAACTCCCGAGTCTTCCCTCCCTCCGTGTCGTTCCCTTCCTAGGCCTCACCGTCATCCACCACCCTGGTGCTCTCGACATGGCATGGTCAACGTGGTCAACGACCGACATGCATCTGAAGTGGACTGTACGTGGAGAGGCTGACAGCTGGGTCCATGGCCGCACGCAAGGAAATGCCTCCTTATTACGCACAAAATAATGATTCCTCCATCTGGAACCCACCGAAAGGGCCTCTGTATTTCGCGAAAAAACGTTACTGCCGTTGACAGCTCAGACCCACTAGCTATATCTTCGCACGCAAGGAAGTGCCTCCTTATTACGCACAAAAAAATGAATACTCCCCCTGCTAGCTGGGACCCAGTATAGTGGGCCTACTAAGTTGACGGGGACGAAGGGCTTTGTCAACTTAGTCAATATGCACGGTTCTAGCTCGACTGACCGTACGATGTCCATCCAACGGCCGTAGTGCTTCTTAAACCTCTGGTCTTCTTGCTCCAGCCGCCCAAAGCAGCGCCAGTCGTGCCGCCTGCTCCTGCCTCCCGTGGCCAGCTGTGCTGCCGCGGAGGCCTCACCGCCCCATACTACTCCCACCGCTGGCCAGGTCATCCCTCCACTCCACTCACCCACAACCCCTGTTATTCTGCGGCGACGGCAGCACAGCCGAACCAGTGAACCCTCGTACTCCTCTCCGCGTGGGCATCCACTGCCGCGTCTTCCCCGGCTTCGCGTCGTCCCCTTCCTAGGCCTCGCCATCGTCCACCGTCGTGGTGCTCTCGGCACGGCGTGGTCAATGTGGTCAACGATTGAATTCCATCGGAAGAATACTGTACATGGAGAGGCTGTCAGCTGGGTCCACGACAGCCGCAAGGAAGTGCCTCCTTATTACGTGGAAAATAATTATTCCTCCACCTGACAGTAGGGACCCACCAGACGCCCACCAGTATTTCGCGAGAAAAATGTTTGCCCCAGACTGCTGGGACCCACCCGACGGGCCACCGTATTTCACGAAAAAAACATTCCCCCTGTTGTCAGCTCGGACCCACCGGAAGTGCCTCCTTATTACGCACAAAAAAATGAATACCCCATGTTAGCTGGGACCCACCTTGGTGGGAGGCTGACTTGTGGGTCTACTAAGTTGACGGGGACGGAGGGCTTTGTCAACTTAGTCAATATAAACGATTCTAGCTCTAGTGACTGTACGATGTCCATCCAACAGCCATAATGCTTGCTCAACCTCTGGTCTTCTTGCTCCAGCCACCCAAAGCAGCGCCGGGCGTGCCGCATGCTCCTACCTCCCGTGGCTGGATGTGCTGCCGCGGAGGCCTCACCGCCCCCTACTATTCCCACCGCTGGCCAGGCCCTGCGGCGATGGCAGCCTCACACCGCAGCCGAACCAGTGAACCCTCGTACTCCTCTCCGCGCGGGATTCCACTGCCGCGTCTTCCCCGGCTCCGCGTCGTCCCCTTTCTAGGCCTCGCCGTCGTCCACCGCCCTGGTACTCTCGGCGCGGCGTGGTCAATGTGGTCAAGGAACGACTTCCATCGGACGTGGACTATGCGTGGAGGGGCTGACAGCTGGGTCCACGGCCGCAGCAAGGAAGTGCCTCCTTATTTCATGGAAAATAATGATTCCTCCACCTGATAGCTAGGACCCACCGGACGGGCTACTGTATTTCATGAAAAAAATATTTCCCCCTGACTGCTGGGACCCACCAGCTACATCTTCGCACGCAAGGAAGTGCGTCCGGACAAAAAAAACCGATTCACCCCCCTGACTGCTGGGACCCACCAGCTACATCTTCGCACGCAAGGAAGTGCGTCCGGGAAAACAAAAAACGATTTGCCCCGCTGACTGCTGGAACCCACCAGCTACATCTTCACACGCAAGGAAGTGCCTGACAATCGGGACCCACCTGGTCGAAGCGTATGTAGCATTGTCATTCTGGTCGCGAATGCGTGCGTACATACTGGTCGATGTAGAGGCACACACGTGTCATAGTAGAGGCGCGCACGTGTTGTAGTAGAGGCGCGCACGTAGCATGTACATGTACGTACAGCGGCCAGGGTGCAAGAAAGAAAATACGGCCACGTATGTGTACATGCGGGCAGGGTCTCGAACGCCTACTCGCGCATACGTACGGCCAGGGCTCGTGTACATGGCTGGGTCGGAACGGAGAAACAGTGTCGTTGTCGTGTTCATGGGGAGGCAACGGAATGCGTCGTGTTCATGGGGAGGCAACGGAATGCGTCCTTGAGGGAATCCTGGATTAGGGGGTATCCGGACAGCCGGATTATATCCTTTGGCCAGATTGTTGGATTATGAAGATACAAGATTGAAGACTTCGTCTCTTGTCCGGATGGGACTCTACTTGGCGTGAAAGGCAAGCTAGGCAATACGGATATGTATATCTCCTCCTTTGTAACCGACCTTGTGTAACCCTAGCCCCCTTCGGTGTCTATATAAACCGGAGGGTTTTAGTCCATAGTACAACATACAGTCATACCATAGGCTAGCTTCTAGGGTTTAGCCTCTTTGATCTCGTGGTAGATCTACTCTTGTACTACCCATATCATCAATATTAATCAAGCAGGACGTAGGGTTTTACCTCTATCAAGAGGGCCTGAACCTGGGTAAAACATTATGTCCCCTGCCTCCTGTTACCATCCGCCTTAGACGCATAGTTCGGGACCCCCTACCCGAGATCCGCCGGTTTTGACACCGACAGTCATGTTCATGGGGAGACAACGGAATGCTCGTGTTCATCGGGAGGCAACGGAATGCGTCGTGTTCATCGGGAGGCAACAGAACGCGTGGGAGCCAACCGGCTGGGTCAGAACATAATGTGTGGTCGTGTTCATCGGGAGGGCTTGGACGGAACAGGCGATGGAAACGAGGCCCGACGTACTGCAGAACGAAGGAAACGGACCTCCTACGGTCGAAACGGGGGTCCTGTTGATCGGGAGGGGTGTGGCGTACCGGAAAACGGAGGAAACGGACCTCCTACAGTCGAAACGGGGGTCCTGTTGACCGGGAGGGGTGTGGCGTACTGCAAAACGGACGAAACGGACCTCCTACGGTCAAAATGGGGGTCCTGTTCATCGGGAGGGGTGTGGCGTACCGCAAAACGGGCCTCCACAGGATACTGTTCATCTCCACCGTCGACCTCCTCCAGCCTCCATGGGCTACCGTCGAACTCCTCCAGCCTCCACGGGCTCCTGTTCAGCCAGCCTCCACCGCGCGCTACTCCACCGGCTACTGTTCAACCACCCCTCCAACATCTACTATTCATCCAGCCCTCCACACCACGGGTCCTGTTCAACCACCCATCCACGGGCACCCCTCCATCGTCTATTGTTCATCCAGCCCTCCACACCACACGGACCTGTTCATCCAGAGGCAACGCCACCACTCACTGTTCATCCAACCCCCCCCCCCCCCACAACGCTCACTGTTCATCCAATTGATCGGCTTCAGTTAGCAGCAGTAGCGAAGGAATCGCTCGATCGGGTTCAGTAAACAGCCATCGATCGATCGCTCGGGTTCAGTAACGCGTAGCCTGCAGTGCAATCGCTCGGGTTCAATTAGAGCCCAACGCCTCGGTCGGGTTCAGTTAGAGCCAACGCCTCGCACACACGCGCGTACGTGTACGAGAGAAACGCGCATCACTCGGCCCCCGACCTCCCATCATAACCAAGAACTCCCCGAAATTTTCCTCCCCCTCGCTTCTACCATGGTTTTTTCCGTCATGGATGGCCCAAAGAATGTCATGCAGCTGCGTCTCCGGCCCACCCAGGATGAAAAGCCCATTTTCTGTCATGATTTTTTGTCATAGAAGTAGGAGCCCACCACATCTATGATGATACCGGGTTTTATCATAATTATCGTCATAGAAGTGCCATATGTATGACAGAAAAAATTTCGTTCGGCCCAAAATGTCACGGATGTGTCTTTTGATTCCCCGGCGTAACAGGCGCTAGTACGCCTATTACACCGGGGAAGCAACGCCATGGTGTTTATCTTAGGGGCGTGTGCGGCCTAGAGCTACTGGCGCCCGATCTGGAGGTCGGCCGGGATTAAAGGGATGGCCTGGGGGCGCTGCCAAGCATGGTGGTGGTGTGAGGTCGATGGGAGGGCGGGGCGGCGGAGGCAGGGGTCTGGGCCGGTGGTCGCTGGCGGTTTGAGAAAGATCGTCAACAGTGACTGGCGGGAGGTAGACGAAGGGCATCTGCCTGTTCCTTATAGATAGGATAGTTCATTAAAAAATCAACTGACCTATTTATTTTTAGTCGACTATTATGTTAGATATGACCACATGTGGTGGTGTGCTGGAGGAGTACCTGCATTTCCTGTGCTCATATATTACAAAATCATACAGAGTAGAATCTAATTTTGTTTGCCATGCAATGTTGTAGAGCTATCATATGTCTCCTGTCATTTTTTTTCAGCCACCTGCTATCTGCTACTTTTACAGTGCACTAGTTCTGCACACACTTCACCCTTACTCTCACTATTGTGTTTTTATGCAAGGGTATTTCATACTCTGCTGCCATGAGAGAAGCCAAAAAGAAAAGAGAGAAGTCACTCCAGCTTCGTATGCGGGTAGGCAAGACACGTTACAGCGCTATAAAGGGGGCCGTGTCAGCAGATGGAGACGGTAAACGTAGCTCTGGAGTTGATGACCTCGCTCACAATGAGCCACCATCCCAGGTGCTTGCTTTAACTTCGCGGTGTCATATGTGGTTGCATGTTCCATATGGTGTCTAGCTTGTATTCAAAAGGCCGAAGTCGGTAAGATAAGGAAATATATATATTTTAGAATGAACCACCATCCCGTGAGCACCAGAAGACAAATAGCTAGTCAGGGCACTGGCCGAGCCAGTGACAAGCCCAGCAAAGATAGGCATCACCTGGAAGCCAACTAAAAAGCTGCGATGGTGGCGAAGCAGCCCGCCTCCCACCAGGCTCTCAGGTCCTAGATGATCATGCTCACCACTCCAGCCGGATGTCTAGCTTGTATTACTTCCAATTTGGTTAAATTGCATCTGCTTAGCTTACACATTATACCTTTGAATATGACATGCCTTTCTGTTTTTGGTACATACTAGTACATCTGTGTATTAACCATGTTCTTACATCAAACTAATGTTCTTGTGTATCCCTCATCAATCACTTATGACGAGGCAGGCATGCAAGGGGACTACTCCTCACTTAAAGAATGCAGCATCAACCTCCCGACATGATTCTCAAGAAACAGAAATGCTAGATGAAGATAGTGAACGTAGCTCTGTAGTTGATTACAGCATTTCTCCTACACTATCATTGCAGGTGCTTGCTCTAACTTGGCAGCATGATATGTGGTTGCATGTTGCATATGGTGTCTAGATTGTAATTCTTCCAATCTGGTTAAACTGCATGTGCTAGTCTGCTTAGCTTATACATTATACCTGTTAATGTGACATGCCTTCCTGTACTTAGTACATAGTACATCTGTCTATTAAGCATGTCCTTACATAAAACTATTGTTTTTTTGTATCCCGCATCAATCAACATGACGAGACACCTTTAGTATATGCAGTGTGATATTAGTTGCACCTTTCATATGATTTATAGCATGCACTGCTTCTAATTTGTTGAAATTCCATTTATGATGGGACGCTTTTAAATTGGTAGAGTCATATTGGTTGCATCTTTCATGTGGTGTCTAGCTTGCATTGCTTCTTATTTGCTGGAATGGTTTCTGCTTAGTTTACACAAACAGTTGTGAACATGCCATGCCGTCCTGTTTTTCGTACATATTCCATCCTAGTATCATGTGTTTGCCTTACATCAAAGTAGTGATTGTCAGTATCATGCATGAATGAGTTCTGAAGAGAGAATTTTATTGCTTTTTCTTGTCGGTTTTACTTGACAATTCAAAATCAATAAAGCAGAAGGAAGTTAGCAAGGCAGCGGATAAAGGTGCTCCTTCCGAATGGAGGGCCTCTACAGTTTCTACTCCTCCACACCCCCAAGATGATTTCCAAGACAACACATGCATAGACACTCAACAAAGCTATGTTTATGATGAGCACGTCTCCCCTAGTGCAGCATCACCAGTGCTCCCTCTAACTTGGCACTATTATATGTGGTTGCATGTTATGTGTGATGTCTAGCTTGTATTGCTTCTAATTTTGTTGAATTCCATCTGCTTACTTTACACATTATACTTGAATAAGACACGTGTTCCTGTTTCTAGAACATACAATATCTGTCTATCACACCATGTTCTTACATCAAATTACTACTGTTGTGTAACCTGCAACAATCACTTGTCATAAGACACGTTTGACTTCGGAGTGTGATATAGGTTACATCTCACATTCTTTTATAGCTTGTACTACTAATTTGTTGAAATGGCACTTATGACGAGACAGTTTTAACTTGGTAGAGTGATATTCGTTGCATCTTTCATATGGTGTCTAGCTTTCATTGCTTCTAATTTGTTGAAATGCCTTCTCCTTAATTTACACATCATAAGCTGTGAATATGCAATGCTGTGAATATGCAATGGCACTAATGAGGAGAGAACTCTAACATGGTAGTGTGATGTTGTTTGCATCTTGCATATGATTTATTTCTTGTACTGCTTCACGTTTGTTTAAACGCCATTTATGATGAGACACTGTTAACTTGGCAGAGCGATATTTGTAGCATCTTTCATATGGTGTCTACCTTCCATTGCATTGCTTCTAATTTGGTGAAATGTCTTCTTCTTAGTTTACACATCATAGTTCTGGTTATCTCTTCCGTCCTGTTTTTCATACATATTACATCCTCCTATCATGTGGTTGTCTAACATCAAAGTTCAGTTCATCTGCATCATGCATCAATTTGTTCTGAAGAACTAAATTGTTATTCGTTTTTCTTGTCGGCTTGACTTAACATGGCACAGAGAAAGAGGAAGAAACACAGAATGGTAGGGAATGAGAAGCGGATGAATCCTGCAGATTCTGCTGGTACTGATGGTGCAATAGAAGGTCAAAGTCCAGCGGAAAATTCTACAAACACGGCATCCCATGCTACACGAGTTGCAAAAAAAGCCAAACGGGAACAAATAGCTGCCACCAAACAAGCAGAGACAGCCCTAGTTCTTGCAACACCTACCATAGTACTACCAGCTGCACAACTTACTCGTGCGTCAACTGAGCTAGCAGCATGTTCCCAAGCTCCCTTGCCACCCGACACTACTTCCCAAGCACTCTTGACACAAGACGAGTTGGCAATATCAGATGAACCTTGTGAGCTTCAACAGCAAGAAGGTAGTTGCTGGAGTCAAGTTACAGTTGCATGCTTCTTTATATGTAGTCTCATAGTTTGATGTACACTAACACTTCCTATGTTCATTGTTGGACTAGCACCTAGGCGCAAGAGGAAACAAACATCAGGGATAATGCTTGATAGGTTAACTAAATCTAGAGGAGGAAGAATGGAGATCCATTTTGAGGCAGGTTTAAAAAGGCCACGTGATGCTACAGAGTCAGCCAAGTTAGTATCAGATGCGACGGTTGCCGTTAGGTGTCATGTACGTATCCTCCCAACATGGATTCAGTACAGGAATGACAAAGACGAAACCTAGTTCAACACCTTCCTCGACCATTTATCTGTAAGTATGGTTATGTATGGAAACTAGTAATATCGTCTTGCTCTATCCCATACTTTCTAGGTTGCTGATAATGAGACTCCCATTATTTTCAACAGATGAGGTTCAAGTTGGATAGCCAAGATGATGCAACCAGACAAGCTTGCACCCATGTTTACAAGTCTGCTCTGCGACAGTATTGGTATAACTTGAGGAAAACTCACTTTGAAGGCAAGGGTAACAGTGAACTTTCCCAAACATCTCCAGTGGAAAATATATCAGATGAAGACTGGAGGGGCCTTGTTAAACACTGGTCTGATCCGAAGTATCAGGTACATTATATATATGTGATCAGATCACATGTTGAAGTCCTATTTACGCATGTGCCACACAAATCTATCTTCTTGTAGGTGAACTGTTCAAAGAACAAGGCCAACCGTACGAAAGTGAAATTCCAACAGACGACAGGATCTCGTAGCTATATTGCACACTCCGAGGCTCTTGTAATTAGCTGTTGTTTCACTCTTTTCGCTGTACCATATTATCAGATCTATATTGACTTGTTCGAAATGCCGAGGAAAGCCTGCAAGGACCAAAAAGTACCTGAACCAAATGTTTTGGAAATCTTCAAGGACTGTCACACCAGCAAGAAGAAGGGCATGACTACACCAGTCAAAGCCGCTGTTGTAAGTCCTTAACCCTCATGCCTTTTAACTACTACTTACTCTGACTTGTGCCTTGAACTGCATGGTTTGCAGCCAATGGCTATTAATCTTTTCAATTTTATACACAATTGTCTTAGCGTATCATTGCACCTTACAAGGTTTAAAAGAGAGGAGTGATGTTCCTTTGATATTGACCCGTAATCTAGTTCCGTGCTGGACTTGCCCACACAACGTTACAATTGCGTGTTTGTTTGTTATCAGTTGTTTTGTGATATGAATGATGCCATACTATGCTTGCCGTATTATAAACTTCGTCTCTTTATCCCTAGCCCTCAATACAATGTGAAGAAATAGACAATACATTAGAGATGGTACATGGTCATATGTTTGGAACCTAGTTTTATTATGTACTTTGCAATAAAATACAACTAATATTTTACATGGCTTCACCAGAATAAGTTCTGTATACAGACCAAAGCTATTTTGTTTGGTTTTGCTGCATCCTTAATATCTTCTGTTCTGGTACTACTAATGTAAAACCTCAACTTTTCAGCGAGCTATGGAAGAAATGGTGGAACCTCCACCTTCTGAAGGTGGTGAGGCAACTATAACCGCAATGTCAGCTCTTGCTGCAGTGGGTCAGTACCTGTCCACTAACAGTGCCAAAAGCACGTTCATGCGTAATACTGGGTTGGTTGTTAAGGCAATATCGTCCAAACTACCTCATGATCAAGATATGCAAGCTCAAAGCAATGTTGTATCTGCGCTCCAGACACAAGTCCATTCCCTAACAGAGACCCTTTGTGAAACAAGGAGAAACATTGCTCAATGTCGTCAATATATGCATGGTTTTGAAACCAGACTATTAGACATTTTCTATGTTGTTCGGGAGCCTAGGGGAAATGAAGGCGAGGGTTATGGTGCTCCATCGAACAATACAGCGTGAAAACGTAACTGTCAGGTCAAATGAACTGAGCTTCTGAACTTCTGGTGGTGCATTTATCTGCTAGACTGTTAAGTTTTATGCCAACCTTCCTTTTGTTATATAGTTGTAATTTGTTTTGGGACGATACAAAATTTATTCTTAACGTATAGCCACCGGCTGAAGAAAATAGCAAGCCATTTTTGTATAGTGTAGGGTGTTCCCTATATTTGCACTGGTGGCAATCTTTGATGCTGAGTGGATGTAATCTGTGCAATCGCCTTAATAGCCTAGCGTTAGTTTCGGCCTTATTTATTTCCTAGTCTTCTTTTTCCCTGGTTTGCTAGTGGCCGCAACTACCATGGGCCATATACGGGCCCTAGGATCCATGGGTCTCCTATGGGCCATCAATAAATGGGCCTGTAATTGGTGGGCCTCGGGCCATCAGATAAATGGGTCTACATGGGCCATAATCGGGCGTAATTGGTATCGGCCCAGCATGTAACAGGTCATTAACAGGTCATAGGGGAGCAAAGGCTTAATTCTGTCACAGGCATAACGGGTCGTTAATGGGCCAGAATATAGGACGGGCTGGAAACGACGCAACGGGTTAACAGGCCAGAAAACGGGCCGACTCTTGCCATGCGCCGAATTTGTCCCATTAGGGTAACAGGCCAGTAACGGGCCGACTCTTGCCGCGGGCCGAATTTGGCCCATTAGGGGAACATGCTAGTAATGGGCCGACTCTTGCCATGGGCCGAATTTGGCCCATTAGGGGAACAGGCCAGTAACGGGACAGAAGTAATCGAGGGCTGAAAAGGAGCCCAAGAACGTATGGGCCATCAATAGGCCGAAAGCTAACATGGGCTGGAAACGGCCCATGTAAATCACGGGCCGTTAACGGGTATAAAGAAAATTACTGTTCATTATGGGCTAGAGTCACCGTGGGCCTGTAAAGGGCCGAAAGATACGAAGGCCTCATATGGGCCGAAAGACGTCGTGGGCCATACATGGGACGAAAGTGAAATGGGCTGGTGTTATATTCGACGGCCCACATGACATTGTTGGGACGATTTCCTTTAGGGCCTAACGGGCCGTGAGTTAGCGGGCCGTAAAATGGGCTATTTGTGAAGAGACCGTTAACATGCTTTTCATGGGCCAGCCCGTTAACTTTTGACCAAGTCAAACGGGCTGGTCTTGTAAGCTAAATGGGCCAGTGGTGGGCCGTGGCACGTGTCGACATATCATAGGTGCCTATCAGACCCACTAACGAGCTGACACGTGTTTTGTCCGGCCAATAAGAATTTTACACGCGGAAATTTCCCATTGGTCGGGGCTGTTAACGGGTTATCGGATCCAAAACCCGACCCGATAGCTTAACGGCATTCCGTTACAGTGGATGCCACATGTCGGTCACCCTTGATGAAAGCACTTCTGTGATGCGCGATTTATCGTCATGGAAGTGGACACTTCCGTGATGATAATTTTGGTAATGTCATGGAACACTTCTACGACAGCACATGTATGACTATCTTGATTCTGTCATAAAATCGTCATGGATATACATGCATGACAAAAAACGCGACCTACTGTGACAAACACGTATCATCACGGAAGTGTATTTTTTTTGTAGTGAAGAGGATGCTGCACTAGCGCCTAAAGCTCCAAAGCTGACAGGGGATGCCATCAAGTCTGGGGCTGCCTCATCTAAGCCCAAGACAGCCCCCAAAGCTTCTGCTCCAGCTCCCAAGACTGCACCAAAGAGGAGCACAAGGAATATACTAGCTGCTGAGAAGAACAAGGCCCGAGTGCGTGAGACTGAAGTTGAGATGGAAGAAGAAGAAGATGCTTTTGTGGGTCAGAAATTGACCAAGTGGAATGATGAATTCATCATGCAATTCTACTCCACAACACATTTCTATCCTGATGGCAGAATTTTCTGGATGTCTGAGGGTACCAGGTACCAATCGACAGTTGCTGAGTGGGAAAACTGATAAATGCTCCTGCAGAGCATGAAGATGACATAGATGTATATGCCACGAAGAATAAAGATCACAACTCAATGGCTAACATGTATAAGGAGATTCATGACAAAGCTTTGGAGACTCACAAGATGGGCTCCGTATACTATTTGTTGTCTGGTTTGACCACCATCAACACTATCTTGAGGCATACTTTGTTGCCCAAGTTAGGTGATCATAGGATAATGAGAGGCCACTTCATTAACCTGCTGCAGTTGTTTGATGTGCCCCAGAAGTTCAAGGTGATGAGTCTGATTATTGATACAATCAAGAGGACAACTGCAGATCAGAAGAGGTCATGTGGGTATGCTCCACACATCCAGGTGCTCACCAACTCCAAGATGAGCACATGCACTTACTTGTTGGACAAGAAGCATTTTCCATTGAGGCCTGATTTTGAGGAAAACACAGTTGTCATGAATGCTGAAGATCCCACGTCTGCAGAGGCTCAAGAGAAGAGGGAAAAAGCTAAAGCTGAGAAGGTAGCAAAGATGCCAAGTGCTGAAGAGGCTTTTCAAGTGTTCCTCAAGTCAAAGCAAGACCAACTTGGATATCTGATTCAAGCCACCTTGAGGATTGAGAAGGGATTGGACACCCTGACTCAGAACCAACAAAGCTTGGAGAGGATCATTGAGACTAAATTCTATGATCTTGACTTGAAAGTAACAGAGATGCAGACAACAGTTGAGAAGATCCAGGAAGAAGCTGAGGACAGGAAAGGGTAGGCTACCACAGATGCCTTTCAGAGAGTGCCAAGATGACATAGATCTGCTACAGTGCCAGTGACTGACACAAGAGCAACTACATCAGCACCTGCAGCCACAGCATCAGTGCCACCTCCAGTTGTCACTCCACCAGCTCCAACAACTTCAACCGATGCATTCGTCATTGGAGTCCTCTCAACTCCTCCTCCTGAAGATCAAGCCTAGAGAGACGCATATCACTATGCATTTTCGAGCTTTTTGGTAACTTGTTGCCAAAGGGGGAGAAAGTGTATAGATCATAGGCTGAGAGAGAGAGAGCTTTGCTTCTTTTTGCCTTATTCGCCACTTGTTTGATACTTATCTGTGTGCTTGCTTGGATGATTCCTTATTTGTATGCGAGATACTTATATGATCATGTGCTTGATCATATTACTTTAATGCTTGTGCTTGAATGATGCAATTATTTATCTCTGATGTATGATCATTCACTTTGCCTTGGTGATGAGTGCATATTTCATATTCTATCATTTTGAGCGTTTCACCAAGATGTATGTGACATGGAAGAGTAACCCATGATCCTAATCGATTGTGCATTTGCATTCAAAAGAAAATTTTAAATAGTGCACAAATTTAGGGGGAGCTCTTGCTTATCACATACTTCTCAAAGCAACGATGTATTTCAATCTCATTATCATTTGTCAAAGCTTTGATCTATATGTTGTCATTAATTACCAAAAAGGGGGAGATTGAAAGTGCAACTATCCCTGGGTGGTTTTAGTAATTCCTAACAACATATAGCTCACTGAACTAATGCTCTTTCAAGATGATCATTTTAGAAAGTTCAATGATTGGCATGACATGGACTAGGTATGTGGACCCCTCAAAATGCTAAGGACACATATTGGCAAAAGCTCAAGACTCTACATTTTCATTTTAGTGATCCAAGATCACAATGAATCCATAGGAAAATCCAATACTATTAAAAGGGGATGAGGTGTTGCTTAATGGCTTGCTTTCTCAAAATGCTTAGTGATATGCTCTAAAAGCCCTCAACCACTTTCTCATACCCACATATGTCCTAAACCAAAAGTCAAACTCGGCCTCACCGATTTGATCTATCCGACGCCACCGAGTTCATTTGACACAGCCACAGCCCGAAACCCTAATCAGTTCGGTCTCACCGATAGGGATCTCGGTCTCACCAAGATGGGATTGCAAACTCTCTGTTTCCCTTCGTAACATTTCGGTCTAACCGAGATGAGCAATCGGTACCACCGTGTTCGCAATGCAAACTCTCTGTTTCCTTTTCGTAACGTTTCGGTCTCACCGAAATGAGCGATCGGGCCCACCGAGTTTGCCTGACCAACTCTCTATTTGCCTATTACAAAAATCGGTTCCACCGAGTTCATGTGATTGGTCTCACCGAGATTATGTCATGCCCTAACCCTAATGAAATCGGTCCCACCGAAAAGCCTAACGTTCACATTTTGAACCGAATCGGTCTGACCAAGTTTGTGTATTTGGTCTCACCGAGTTTCGTGAATTGTGTGTAACGGTTAGATTTTGTGTGGAGGCTATATATACCCCTCCACCCATCCTCCATTTGTGTAGAGAGCCATCAAAATGTGCCTACACTTTCAGCATACATTTTCTGAGAGAGAGAACCACCTACTCATGTGTTGAGACCAAGATATTCCAATCCAACCACAAGAATATTGATCTCTAGCCTTCCCCAAGTTGCTTTCTATCGGTGTCTAAATAGGCGGATCTTGGGTAGGGGGTCCCGAACTGTGCGTCTAACGTCGATGGTAATAGGAGACAGGGGACACAATGTTTACCCAGGTTCCGGCCCTCTCTATGGAGGTAATACCCTACGTCCTGCTTGATTGATATTGATGAATACGAGTATTACAAGAGTTGATCTACCTCGAGATCGTAATGGCTAAACCCTAGAGGTCTAGCTTGTATGGATATGGTAATGAATATCTCTCCTATCCGGACCAAGTCCTCCTGTTTATATAGACACCAGGAGTATCTAGGGTTACACAAGGTCGGTTACAGAGAAAGGAATCTACATATTTGGCCGCCAAGCTTGCCCTCCACGCCAAGGAGAGTCCCATCCGGACACGGGTGCAGTCTTCGGTCTTCGTATCTTCACAGCCCATCAGTCCGGCCCATGGCTAGCAGGCCGGACGCCCGAAGACCCCTTAGTCCAGGACTCCCTCAGTAGCCCCTAAACCTGGCTTCAATGACAAGGTATCCGGCGCGTAGATCTGTCTTCGACATTGCAAGGCGGGTTCCTCCTTCCGAACTCCAAGATAGTCTTTGGACGAAATAAACCTGTCCGGATCTGTAACACACAACCGTAGAGAGTATAATATTTCACAAATCTAATCTGCTGACAACTTTAGCAATGCGACGTCACGCTTGTCCGGTCATTATTTCGAACCGTTTCCCGTCCCGCCATTCCACGTTTCGGGGCGTGGTTTTTATTGGCACGTCCTATCGAAGCAAAGATCATGTCCCCTTATCATGGGATTCTCATCAATACGAGCATGGGTAACCCAACCGTCCTGCAGGAAAGATTCCTTAGGAATAGGCAGGTTCTTAGGCTTAGGAGGAGGCGTTCAATAACCGCTGCCTTTATAAAGGAACCAAGGGCCGTCTCTTTTATGCCAAACCTCTCCACAGCCTTCCCAACCTAGAGTTCTAGCACCCAAGGTTCGACTTTATTGCTTCAAGCCTCCCAATCATGTCCGGACCCAGCTCTCAAGGCCGATGGGTGGCCTCCTCCGTTACAGGGGAGGATATTGCAAAGCTTCAGGCGGCCAGATATTTGACCGCGGAGGTCCACCACAGGCTTCCTGCTCAAGGACAGGTTATTCCGACCCCCAGATGTGGCGAGAGGGTCGTATTCATCTCCCACTTCCTCCGGGGGCTAGGGTTCTCTCTTCACCCCTTCGTCCGGGGGCTAATGTTTTATTACGGATGATATTTTCATGATCTAGCCCCGGACTCTATCCTCCACGTCTCGATGTTTATCATTACATGCGAGGCCTTCCTCCGAATCCCCCCCCCACACTTCGGCTTATGGCTCAAGACCTTCAGTGTGAAGCCGAAGGTAGTTGACAGGGAACAGGCGGAGTGCGGTGGTGTTGTAGTGAGCAAGCTTACCAACACTCTCTGGCCAAAAGGCTCTTTCACCGAAACCTCCTACCAATGGCAGCGAGAGTGGTTTTATGTCATGGAACCCTGTAGCACTAAGTGGGCAGCTATACCTGCGTTCCGTTCCGTCCCTCCGCCCCAGCTTGCATCATGGATTAATAAGGGCTGGACTGGGGATCAGTTGACGAAGTGCAGACTCTACAGAGTCGCATCCAAACCCTCCTTGAGAGAGACATCGACCTTGTTAATGTGATTCAAGTGATGCTAGTTCGTCGAATCCTGCCATGCCAACGCAGGTCTTGCCGCATGTGGGAGTTTAATCCAGAAGGACCGCGAACCCTACAACACCTCTTTGGCACTACGCACGAAGGGGTGTGGAAGCTATTTTTCGGGAAGAGAAAACATTGGCCGAACACTACTGAGGATGCTGGCCTTGACTGCAACCGTCCGGATACCCCGGTAAGCACTTGTCTTCCGAACACTTTGAAGTTACGCATACCATAATATGGTACTGAGGAAACTATCTTCTTCCAGGTCTGGATAAAGAAAGCGGAACTAATTATGTGTCCCCCCCCCCTGCCCGAAGGCCCAGCGAATCCTGTTTTAACAAGGATGCTGGCCCCGACACCATACCAGATGCTTGTGAAGGGGGGTGAGGCAGAGAGGACCAAAGATGGCCTCCGTCCCGAAGGTGTATCAGACATTGTATCCGGAGGAATCAAGATCCCATTGTTCGAAGACAAAAATGAGGGGGAGGTCAACGTCTCTTCCCCCCATGGAAAGAAAAAGGCCGCCTCCGAAGATTGGGAGGAAAAGACTCCTAAGCGAGGCAAGATGCCTCCATCGGGTGGCTCAGGCTTAGAGGATGTAGACGTGCAGTCCCATGACGAGGACAAGCCTCAGGCCAAATCGTAAGTAAACAAGGATGTTTTAAACATGTCCTGTTCTTTTTCTTGTAATGCCTAGAACATATATTTTTGCAGTTCGGCACGCAGTCTTCTTCACCAATCCTCTTCCTCGGGGGACCTTCTCCCAGAGATGATGGAAAGCAAGACGCCTCCACCGTCCTCTCCGCCCAATAGGGCAGACGACTTCGAGGTGTCGTCGCGGAGGGTCTCCCCCGACCAACAGGTGGTGCGAGGGATGATAGATATTACCCGAAGGTGACACTTCGGTGGCCCAGGGTCCGCGGACCAGCAATGAAGGCCCTGAACAATCCGGTATACAGTCGGATACGAATAAACAGATCCTTTCAAAGGGTGGTCGTACTCCTACAGCAGCCTCTAGAGACCCAGAGGCGCCGGATATACTAACGAACATGCTGCGGCAGGCGTCCGCCTCAGAGGAACATCATACCTTGATGGGCGTAGTGGTTGAAAAGGTCCTGTCCGCTAAGAGCGGATTGAATGAGGCCTTTGCGAGCCTGCTAAGAGGATTCAAGGTTTGTACCATAATATGTTCTATTGTGTTTTATTTGAGAATACACCTGTGTATTGATAGTATCCCCTGAGACTCCGATTGGCTTCCTGAGGGAGGCGATCAGAGGATCAAAAGATATGCCCAGGAAGTAATATGATTAATTGGAACACAGGTTGTGACCTCCCTGGAAACTGTCCGGACTATAGAGATTGCGGATTTGCATCACAAGATTGATGAGGAAGATACTGATATCGCGCTTATCAACAGGCACCTTGACGAGTCGCAAGGTATGTATTCGGAGCAATCCTTACATATACGTGTTTGTAATACAAGCGTGACGCTGAAAGTTGCATACTGGAATATGCATGGCAGCAGATGGTACCGCCGCTGTTGAGATTCTTCAGGCGGAGCTGGCCCGGGCCAAGGAGTAGGCCCGGTTTAGTAATGCAGTTGCCAAAAAGGCATCGACCAAGTTAAAGGCCAAACAAGCTGCTCGGCACCAAGACAAGGAGAAAATATCGTCAATGGCGCTCGAACTGAAAAATGCTACTAGCCGCTGTGAATTCCTAGAGAAGGAGAATAAAGCCAAAGCAGCTGAGCTTGACAAAGCGCGGTCCGAATCTAGAGCGGCCCGTGAGGAGATCTGGCAAGTTGTGAAGATTGCGGCTGGTAAGCCCTTTTTATTACAGACTAAGTTCGGTGATCCGAATTATGCTCAGCTTAACCAAGTGTGGAGTTCTCCAGACGTGTTTTTGGACCTGCCAAAGAGTTCATCCAATCCGGTGCAGTTTTACCAAGCACAAGAGGGATATGCAACGGAGAAGCTTTTCTGGTCACAGTTCGGCGTATCAAAACGCCCTCTACTGCTGAATGAACAGATGTCCCAATGGGCCGAGCTTCATAGGATGTCCGGTGCTGCCATGAAGAATGTCATACTTCAGCTATGGCCAACTGAGTCGATTCCAAATAGCTATTTAGGCTTGGTGTGGCGGCTTGCTGATGCAGTGCCACGTATCGACGCTGTGAAGCGGTCAGCGTGCATTGAAGGTGCACGGATGGCCTTTGCCCGAGTCAAGACATACTGGGGGAAGATGAAGGTCGTCGATGTTGCAGCGCGGGGTCCACCCAAGGGCAAGGACCATCATGCACCAGAGCATTACTTTGAGGACGTCTTAGAGGCTTCCCGCTAGATAGAGGGTCAATGTTCGAAAGGCATAATATTCGAGTGAATTGTAAAAGACAATTGTTGTAATCAGTCTATATTTTGATTTTGCCTAAAGGCATTTGTTCCTCCTGTGCGGCCGTTTATATATTATCTGAAAGTTTTCCAGTCGTCGGCTGCTGCCCCCTCGTAGGAAGTACGGGGGTGTTCGAAAAAGCATCTGATCACTTTTGACCCAACTGTAGGATCGAAAGTATGTCTAGAGGGGGGTGATTAGACTACTTGACCAAATAAAAACTTAACCTTTTCCCAATTTTAGTTCTTGGCAGATTTTAGCTAATTTAGGACAAATCAAGCAATCATCACATAATTCAAGCAAGCATGCAAAGAGTATATAGGCAGCGGAAAGTAAAGCATGCAACTTGCAAGAATGTAAAGGGAAGGGTTTGGAGAATTCAAACGCAATTGGAGACACGGATGTTTTTCCCGTGGTTCGGATAGGTGGTGCTATCCTACATCCACGTTGATGGAGACTTCGACCCACGAAGGGTAACGGTTGCGCGAGTCCACACAGGGCTCCACCCAAGGGTAACGGTTGCGCGAGTCCACACAGGGCTCCACCCACGAAGGGTCCACGAAGAAGCAACCACCCACAAAGGGTCCACGAAGAAGCAACCTTGTCTATCCCACCATGGCCATCGCCCACACAGGACTTGCCTCACTAGCGGTAGATCTTCACGAAGTAGGCTATCTCCTTGCCCTTACAAACTCCTTGGTTCAACTCCACAATCTTGTCGGAGGCTCCCAAGTGACACCTAGCCAATCTAGGAGACACCACTCTCCAAGAAGTAACAAACAGTGTGTAGGTAATGAACTCCTTGCTCTTGTGCTTCAAATGATAGTCTCCCCAACACTCAACTCTCTCTCATAGGATTTGGATTTGGTGGAAAGAAGATTTTGAGTGGAAAGCAACTTGGGAAGGCTAGAGATCAAGATTCATATGGTAGGAATGGAATGTCTTGGTCTCAACACATGAGTAGGTGGTTCTCTCTCAGAACATATGAGTTGGAATGGTGTGTGTGTTCTGATGGCTCTCTCTCGAATGAGAAGGAGGTGGAGGGGTATATATAGCCTCCACACAAAATCCAACCGTTACACAATTTTCCAATCTCGGTGGGACCGAATTAGAAAACTCGGTCTGACCGAAATAGTAAACCTAGTGACCGTTAGGAATTTCGGTGGGACTGACATGCAACTCGGTAGGACCGATATGGTTAGGGTTTGGGCATAACGTAATCTCGGTGAGACCGATTACACAAACTCGGTGAGACCGAATTTGGTAATTAGCTAACCACAGAGTTGGTCAGGCAAACTCGGTGGGACCGATTTGCTCTTTCGGTGAGACCGAGTGGAACTCGGTGAGACCGAAAAGTTACAAAGGGGAAACACTGAATTTACATTGCAATCACGGTGGGACCGATTCGCTCTTTCGGTGAGACCGAAGAGTTACGAAAGGGAAACAGAGAGTTTGCAATCCCATCTTGGTGAGACCGAGATCCCTATCGGTAGAACCGAATTGCTAGGGTTTGGCAGTGGCTTATGACAAGTGAAACTCGGTGGCGCCGGATAGAAAGAATCGGTAGGACCGAGTTTGGCTTAGGGTTTAGGTCATATGTGGATATGGGAAAGTAGTTGAGGGTTTTGGAGCATATCACTAAGCACATGAAGCAAGAGGCTCATTAAGCAACACCTCATCCCTCCTTGATAGTATTGGCTTTTCCTAAAGACTCAATGTGATCTTGGATCACTAAAATATAAAATGAAGAGTCTTGAGCTTTTGAGCTTGAGCCAATCCTTTGTCCTTAGCATTTTGAGGGTTCCACTTTCACCATCCATGCCATGCCAATCATTGAGCTTTCCTGAAATAATCATCTTGGAATAGCATTAGCTCAATGACGCTATATGTTGTTATGAATTACCAAAACCACCTAGGGATAGTTGCACTTTCAATCTCCCCCTTTTTGGTAATTGATGACAACATATAGATCAAAGCTTCGACAAATGATAATAAGCATGAAATATATCGTCGCTTTGAGAAGTATGTGATAAGTAAGAGCTCCCCCTAAATTTGTGCATATTTAAAATTTGCTTTGGACTGCAAATGCACAAGGAGTTAGAGTCATGGGTTACTCTTCCATGTCACATACATCTTGGTGGAGCGCTTAAAATGATAAGAATGAAATACATGCACTCATCACCAAGAATAGTGAATGATCACATAAGATAGATAAGATGATAATATTAAGCAAGCATTAAGTGTAGCTTATGATCAAACACATGATCATCAATGTCTCACAAATAATGACATAGTATCTCAAGCACTCAAAAGCAAACAAGTTTGAAAAACCACCAAATAAAGCAAGAGAGAAAAACAACACTCTCTCTCTCTCGAAGCCTATGATCTATACATCTTCTCCCCCTTTGGCAACAAGTTACCAAAAAGTTCCTAGAAAATGCATAGCACTAGATCGACGCTCAGGCTTGATCTTCTGGTGGTGGTGGAGTCCGGATCACTCCAAGGACGAAGGCTTCAGTAGATGCTGAAGTAGACGCTGGAGTTGGAGCTGAAGTAGATGCTGGAGCTGGTGGAACTGAGGCTGTGGCTGGTGCTGAGGTGGTGGCTCTTGTGTCAGCAACTGGCACGGCAGATGACCTCGGGCCTCGTGGCACTCTGGCAAAGGCATGAGTGGTAGTCCTGCCTCTCCTCTCCTGCATGTCCTCCTAGAGCTGCTCCACTGCAGACTGAACTTCCATTACTTTGACATCCAAGTCATAGAACTTCTGTTCCATGATTCTCTCTAGGCTCTGCTAATTCTGAGTGAGGGTGGCCAGACTTTTCTCAATCCTCAGCGTGGATGCAATCAAGTAACCAAGTTGCTCTTGTTTAGTCTTCAAGAAGTACTCAGATGCCTCCTCTTGAGTTGGCATCCTGGCAGCTTTCTCCTTCCTTGCCTTCTCCTTCCTTGCGTATGCTTGGGCAGATGATGGCTCGTTCTCAGTCATGACCACTTGGTTATCCTCAAAATTGGACGGATGGGCAGGTGTTCCTTGTCCAATAAATATATGCCCGTGCCCATCTTGGAGTTGATGAGCTCCTGAATCTGAGGGGCATATCCGCAACTCCTCTTCTGGTCTGCTGCAGTCCTCTTGATTGTTTCCACTATGAGGCTCATCACTTTGAACTTCTGAGGCACATCAAACATATGTAGCAAGTTGATAGCCTGGCCTCTGATCATCTTGTGATCACCTGACTTGGGCAATAAGGTGTGCCTCAAGATCCAATTGATAGTCGGGAGCCCTGACAGAAGGTAATGTACTGAGCCAAACTTGAAGGTATCAAGTGCTTCATTTTGGATCTCCTTGTACATATTGGACATTGAGTTGTGGTCCATCTTCTTCTTGGCATATATGTCCATGTCATCATCATGCTCCTCTGGGGCATTAATCAACTTTGCCCATTCCTCAACAGTGGATTGGTACCTTGTACCCTCAGACATCCATGTGATCCTCCCATCTGGATAAAAGTGAGCTGTGGAGTAGAACTGCATTATAAGCTCCTCATTCCACTTTGTGAGCTTCTGCCCAACAAAGTCAGCTACTCCACAAGCTATGAAGCTGTCTTGCACTCCAGGATAGTGCTCTTCGTTTTCCTTGATATATTCCCAGTCGACCCATCTCATATCACATACAATGGGCTTCTTATCTAGCAGCACAGTCTCATAGAAATCTTGCTGCTCCTTGGTGTGAAATCTGTAGTCTACGGCAGTCCTTCTCCTTGAAGCATACGGATCTGCTTCTCTCCACTTCCTCAGCCCTGAATCCCTCCTAAGCTTCATATCCTCAGCCACAGGATGAGCATCGTTGTGGTCTGGGATCTTGGGCTTGAGCTTTCTCAGAACTTGCTCTTCATCCTCTTCTTCAGCAACAGTTTCAGGCACTGGGGCCTTGTTCTTTTCAGCTGCAGGAATGCTCCTTGTATTCCTCTTTGGTTTTGGCTTGGAGGCAGCTTTGGGCTTAGATGCAGTAGCCCCTGACCTTATGGCATCACCCATCAGCTTGGGTGCCTTGGGTGCTGGTGCAGCCACCTCTTCTTCCTCTTCCTCTTCCATGATGGAAGCTTTGCCAAGCACTCTAGCCACAGTTTTCTTCACCCTTTCCTTTCTTTTCTTGCCCTCAGCTGCAACTGGCTCTATGGGCTTCTCAGTTGACATTCTGCCATTGACATTGGCTGCCTGCCTGCTGGCCTTTTGATTTTCAGCCCTGGCTTTGTGCCTTGAGCTGGCTCAACTCTCTTGGAAGTGGCCTCTTCCTCTGCCACATAGTCCTCATCTTCGGAATCTGAAGTCCTCTTCTTCCTCTGTCTCGTGGCAGCCTTTGGAAAGTTTCTAGGGGTGCTCCTGCTGCCTTCATCAGAAGAACTGGAGGGACTAGTGCCCTCACTCATGTGCACCTGCTGCTCTGACATGTTTTGGCTATCACTTTGATCAGACATGCTGCAAACTGACTGCTGACCCTGTGAACAGATTATGAGGTAGAAAGGATGAGCATCACAAAATGCAGAGATTTTTGCAAAAGAATGATCCAAAAACTTAGTTTTAGTTTCCCACTGAAATCATCTCGGATCTACCGATTTTCAAACTCGGTGATACCGAAGCAGTTTTGGAACCTAAACTAGTGAACTCGGTAGGACCGAGTCACAGTTCGGTGGCACCGAGACTGCTAGGGTTTCACAGAGTTCCAAAATCGGTCACACCGATAAGTAATTCTCGGTCAGACCGAGTCTCACTTCTGCAATGGCATAAGCCAAATCGGTGGGACCGAGTTTTTCAACTCGGTGGGTCCGAGATGGTTTCGGCGGAAACCTAAACCTAGAATTTTCGAATCAAACCTAATCTACGGGCGTTTTGACTGGATAGGAGTGTTTCAATCGTGGCAAGAATCATGAAGAACACAATGTGCTAGGAATTGGACGGGGAATAGCACTTTGATCAAGTCCATACCCTAGTTCGGCGGAGACTTGCTACGGCGGCAACGGCGGGGCAAAATTCCCGTTGACGGCGACGGAGACTAGCGACTGGAGGCGGCTGGCGGTGAGAAGACGATCCGGAGACCACGAGGGCAGAGCAGGCTATCGCGCGGGCGAAGGGGTTCGAAGAAATTTCCAAATTTTTGCCCGTGACTATATATAGCCCGACCCTGTCGGTGTGACCGAGTGGAACAACTCGGTGGCACCGAGATTCATAACTGCGTGCAGTTACTGAAACTCGGTGTGACCGAAAGGTTCAAATCGGTTGCACCGAGATCGAAAACCTAGATCAACTTAATGATCTCGGTAGGACCGAAAGTGGGGTATCGGTCAGACCGAGAATCATAAAGAGGGTTTTGGAAGTTTAAGTCTATGACGAATCGGGGACTCCGAGCACTCCTCACACAGAGTGGTTCGAATCTGACTTGATCAAATTTTGTGATGCAGCATGAATAGATTTTGAGACGAGAAAAGCATAGATAGCTAGGGGAGGTTCTTAGGCATTCTTGTCCATCCACTTGGCAGAAGAAGATAAAACCAAACAATCAAAACAACAAGTGGATGTCCTCGAATGAGTAAAAGATGCAACCAGCATGCTCACACAATAAGATGGCAAATGAAATATGTGACAAGGCATGCACGACCAATTCTAGCATCTATCAAGCAATTTGCGATGACTAGGTCATCTATATATGAGTATATTGACTTAGGAGTCAAGTGAGAACACTTGATCATAGGTCATACTCATCGTTTTAAGCTCAAGTGGGGTTACCACTTTTACATAAAGCATTGTTGTGTTCACATCTTTAGAGTTGCTTTAGCTCAAGTCTTAGAGTAAAGCTCCCCCTAGATGTGATATCCCCCCCTTAAGAGGGATGAACTAACCTTGGGTTTTGTCGATGATGACTTCATGTAGATGTTGAAGATGTGGATGCTCAATGTTGATGTAGATCACTTGGAGCTATCCATTTGAGTGAATTGCACTTTCAATACCTACATGGGTTAGTCCCACAAGGAACAAACAAGGATATCCATAGACATAGAGTGATGCACACAAAAGATGATGTCCATGAAAACTTTTAGGTTACCTTGTCCCTTGTCTTATCAACAAGAGGGTTTGTGACTCCTTGAACTAGTGCACGATGTGGAAGTTGATTGCACTTGTTCTTTGCCAAAATGATAAGAGTGAGGTATGTTGGCGGAGTCACCCTCAAGAACTCTCTAGTTCTTCTTCTTTTGGATCCACATCATCTTGATGGGAATCCTTGGAGTTGTAGTCGTACTTGATGAAGTGGAACTTGAAGTAGTCTTGGGAATCCACTTGACTAAGGTCTTTGGAGCTTCTTCAAATGCATCAATTTCCTCTTGAAGCTTGTCCTTGCCTTTTTGCTTGTAGTCTTGTGGTGGAAGATCATCTTGAGCTTGTGTCCCCTTGAAAGAAGTATACTTCTCTTGTTGAGGAACAAACTTTGTCTTGGGGTATTTATCTTTTTCCCACTCAACTCCATTGGCATTGAACTTTCGTTCAAAACCAACACCTTGATTCTTCCGGTGCATTCCTTGCTTGCGCACAATTTCCTCGAATTGCTTACTCCCGGCAAGGCTTTTGTACACTCCTTTCTCTATAATTCCCTTCAATAAACTATTTTCTTGCTCAAGTGTAACTTGGCTAAGAGAATCATTAGTGGAATCAAGAGAGCTACTAGAAGCAACAATATTGGATTTAGCATGATCATTGTTACTGCTAGAGGAATAATCTTTCTTGTTCTTGTTACTAGACTTGACTTGAGGCATGTAAGTGGATAAGAGTAAACGCTTGGCAATGTAAGAAGAGCTTTTCTTGCGGAGATCATCATTGATTGCTTTTAAGAACTCATGCTCTTGCTCAAGATTGAGCTTTCCAAAGCGTAATTTCTCATGAACTCTTAAAAGTTCTTGATGATCTTCGAAGATAGTGTCATGAGCTAACTTAAGAGTTTTTAGTTCTTTAGTTAGAGCCTCAATCTCCTCCTCATCATTGTCATTCGTTTTATCTTGATTAGCATGATTAATTGGTCTTTCATCATAATATTCATCACTAGAGTTGTCACCAAGCAAATCATCACCTAACAAGTCATCTTCATCACTATTGAAATCAACATACTCGGGGTGTGTTACCTTAGGGCCTTTGGCCATGAAGCATCTTCCAATTCCTTCATTTGGTGAGTCAAATATGTCGTAGGAGTTGGTTGACACAAGTGCTAGACCAGCAACACCTTCATCTTGAGTATCTTCGGAGTCGGAGTGATAACTTCTCTCGGAGTGGCTGTAGGAGTCGGAGCCGGATACCCATTTACCAACATGAGCTTGATGTCTTCGTCTTGTGTAGCTCCTTGATGATTTTTCCTTCCTTTCCGAATCCTTGCTTCTCCATGAGTATCTTCGTTCATAACGATCATCTCTACTCCTCCTCTCTCTTGGTGGTGATTCTCTGCTTCTTCTCTTTGGAGAATCTTCTCTTCTCTTGTAGGGAGCCGTACACTCATTGGAATAGTGTCCGGGTCTTCCACAATTGTAGCAGTTTCTCTCTCGACTAGAAGATCTTTTGTCATTGTAGGACCTTGACTTGAAGCTTCTATCTTTGCTTCTACTCTTGTAGAACTTGTTGAAGTTCTTCACCATTAAGCTCAATTCTTCATTGAAGTCTTGTTTCTCACTTGATGATGTGGGGGCTTCACATGAGGCTTTATAGGCACCACTTGATTTGTTGTGAAGTTCCTCTTTATCCTTAAGTGACATCTCATGAGCAACAATTCTTCCAATCACCTCCGTTGGCTTGAGATCTTTGTAATTGGGCATCATTTGGATCAATGTGCACACGGTATCATATTTTCCATCCAAGGCTCTTAGAATCTTCTTGATGATGAATCTATCGGTCATCTCTTCACTTCCTAAGCCGGCAATCTCATTTGTGATGAGAGCAAGCCTAGAGTACATTTCAGCCTTCACCATCCTTCATCTTGAACTTGTCAAGTTGGCTTTGAAGCACATCCAACTTGGATTCCTTGACGGAGTCGGTACCTTCGTGCATATCAATCAAAGTGTCCCAAATTTCCTTTGCATTCTCAAGACGGCTGATTTTGTTGAATTCTTCGGGGCACAATCCATTGAAGAGAATATCACAAGCTTGAGCATTGTATTGCAACATCTTCAACTCATCCGCGGTAGCTTCACGGTTTGGTTATCTCCCATCAAAGAAGTCACCTTGCAAACCAACACACACAATAGCCCAAACGGTGGGGTTATGTCCAAGAATATGCATTTTCATTTTATGCTTCCAACTAGCAAAATTAGTACCATCAAAGTAAGGACCTCTACGGTGATAATTTCCCTCGCTAGACGCCATACTCTCCTAGGTTGTGAAACCAAGGCTATGACCACCAAAAGCTATGGAGATCAAAGCAAATGGAGACCAAAGCTCTGATACCACTTGTAGGATCGAAAGTATGTCTAGAGGGGGGTGATTAGACTACTTGACCAAATATAAACTTAACCTTTTCCCAATTTTAGTTCTTGGCAGATTTTAGCTAATTTAGGACAAGTCAAGCAATCATCACATAATTCAAGCAAGCATGCAAAGAGTATATAGGCAGCGGAAAGTAAATCATGCAACTTGCAAGAATGTAAATGGAAGGGTTTGGAGAATTCAAACGCAATTGGAGACACGAATGTTTTTCCCGTGGTTCGGATAGGTGGTGCTATCCTACATCCACGTTGATGGAGACTTCGACCCACGAAGGGTAACGGTTGCGCGAGTCCACACAGGGCTCCACCCAAGGGTAACGGTTGCGCGAGTCCACATAGGGCTCCACCCACGAAGGGTCCACGAAGAAGCAACCACCCACAAAGGGTCCACGAAAAAGCAACCTTGTCTATCCCACCATGGCCATCGCCCACACAGGACTTGCCTCACTAGCGATAGATCTTCACGAAGTAGGCGATCTCCTTGCCCTTACAAACTCCTTGGTTCAACTCCACAATCTTGTCGGAGGCTCCCAAGTGACACCTAGCCAATCTAGGAGACACCACTCTCCAAGAAGTAACAAACAGTGTGTAGGTAATGAACTCCTTGCTCTTGTGCTTCAAATGATAGTCTCCCCAACACTCAACTCTCTCTCATAGGATTTGGATTTGGTGGAAAGAAGATTTGAGTGGAAAGCAACTTGGGAAGGCTAGAGATCAAGATTCATATGATAGGAATGGAATGTCTTGGTCTCAACACATGAGTAGGTGGTTCTCTCTCAGAACATATGAGTTGGAATGATGTGTGTGTTCTGATGGCTCTCTCCTCGAATGAGAAGGAGGTGGAGGGGTATATATAGCCTCCACACAAAATCCAACCGTTACACACAGTTTTCCAATCTCGGTGGGACCGAATCAATAAACTCGGTCGGACCTAAAATGTAAACCTAGTGACCGTTAGAGATTTTCGGTGGGACTGACATGCAACTCGGTAGGACCGATATGGTTAGGGTTTGGGCATAACGAAATCTCGGTGAGACCGATTACACAAACTCGGTGAGACCGAATTTGGTAATTAGCTAACCAGAGAGTTGGTCAGGCAAACTCGGTGGGACCGATTTGCTCTTTCGGTGAGACCGAGTGGAACTCGGTGAGACCGAAAAGTTACAAAGGGGAAACACTGAGTTTACATTGCAATCTCGGTGGGACCGATTCGCTCTTTCGGTGAGACCGAAAAGTTACAAAAGGGAAACAGAGAGTTTGCAACCCCATCTCGGTGAGACCGAGATCCCTATCGGTAGGACCGAATTGCTAGGGTTTGGCAGTGGCTAATGACAAGTGAAACTCGGTGGTGCCGGATAGGAAGAATCGGTAGGACCGAGTTTGGCTTAGGGTTTAGGTCATATGTGGATATGGGAAAGTAGTTGAGGGTTTTGGAGCATATCACTAAGCACATGAAGCAAGAGGCTCATTAAGCAACACCTCATCCCTCCTTGATAGTATTGGCTTTTCCTAAAGACTTAATGTGATCTTGGATCACTAAAATATAAAATGAAGAGTCTTGAGCTTTTGAGCTTGAGCCAATCCTTTGTCCTTAGCATTTTGAGGGTTCCACTTTCACATCCATGCCATGCCAATCATTGAGCTTTCCTGAAATAATCATCTTGGAATAGCATTAGCTCAATGAGCTATATGTTGTTATGAATTACCAAAACCACCTAGGGATAGTTGCACTTTCAATCTCCCCCTTTTTGGTAATTGATGACAACATATAGATCAAAGCTTCGACAAATGATAATAAGCATGAAATATATCGTCGCTTTGAGAAGTATGTGATAAGTAAGAGCTCCCCCTAAATTTGTGCATATTTAAAATTTGCTTTGGACTGAAAATGCACAAGGAGTTAGAGTCATGGGTTACTCTTCCATGTCACATACATCTTGGTGGAGTGCTTGCAGGCTTGTCCATATTGTGCTTCCGCCTATGCCCATGGTATCTTAAGTGCGCAGTTATGTATGTGCGGTACAGATTGAGCGGGTATATGAGGTGGGCAGTGGAAGCCGAACTGCTATTTCTGCTCCGGGATTGATCGATCCTCGGGGGGAAATTGCTTCTGACCCCCGGTATTTGGTTGGTGAACCTATCCGTCGTCCCTATCGCCCGGTGGCCTCCTCCCCTTGTGTTCGGCGTTGAGCTTGCCAGCCTGCTTGAAGACCCAACAACTTATGTTGGTATGATTAGCTGGTTTACCAGGTGCCCATGAATCTAGCAGGGTTGGTCCAATATCCTGTCTAGGTTGGATGGCCCGTCTCGGTTCGCCTTGAATGGTTTTTTCCTTTAACCGGGTTTGGGATTGCTGAATCCGGTGTTGACCGCTGTGTCACGTGATCTTTCATTATCATTGCGACTATTGTGTTTGCTTCGTCGTGGCTTGTCATTGCCATCTCGGAGTTTGGAAGTGCCCGAGTCACTGGTGTTGTTGCTTCTACGAGCGAGCCAGTTGTCTTCTCCCGTGCAAAAGCGAGTCATCAGAGCGGTAAGGGATGTCATGGATTTAGGTACTTCTTGACCGAGGTGGCGTGCAAGCCATTCATCCCGGACGCTGTGTTTGAAGGCCGCAAGGGCTTCTGCATCCCGACAGTCGATGATTTGGTTCTTTTTAACTAAGAACCTTGTCCAGAGCTTCCTGGATGACTCTCTGGGCTGCTGGACAATGTGACTTAAGTCATCAGCGTGCGGTGGCCGGACATATGTTCCTTGGAAGTTGCCGCAAAAGGCGTCTTCCAAATCTTCCCAGCTGCCAATAGAATTTTCCGGCAGACTGTTTAACCAGTACCGAGCTGGTCCTTTGAGTTTTAGTGGTAGGTATTTGATGGCATGAAGGTCATCTCCGCGGGCCATGTGGATATGGAGGAGGAAGTCCTCGATCCATACCGCGGGGTCCGTTGTTCCGTCGTATGATTCAATATTCATGGGTTTGAACCCATCTGGGAATTCATGCTCCATTACTTCGTCTGTGAAGCAAAGAGGGTGTGCGGCGCCTCTATGTTGGGCCACACTACGACGTACCTCCGATGGAGTCCATTTGCAGTTTTCGGCCCGGGCGTGGCTAGGTTTGTCATGTCCGAATAGGTAGCCGTCGTCGCGTGTCGAGGCATGTCCTCGCGATCCGTAGATCAATCTTGCATGTCCTGCTCTACTATCCAAGTCCTGTTGGAGGTCGTATGTGTAACCCCGAGCTGTTTTATTATTGCCTTTATGGCGAGGTGGGGCGGTCTGGTGTTCGTCTTGAGTTGCCTCTTTATCCGGACCGAGTTGTGGTCGACTTGCCGCATTGTGTGATGATGGTACGGGCTGCAGCACCTTGTCATCGCACTGAGGTAGCAATCTACGCTTTGGGTAGCTTTTAGGTGGGCCACTAAGGCCGTATTCTTCGGCGGCCAGGACTTCAGTCCATCTATCATTGAGCAGATCTTGGTCCTCTTGAAGCTGCAGCTGCTTCTTTCTTAGGCTCCTTGCAGTGGCTATTAGCCAGTGTTTGAAGCGCTCCTGCTCGAAAGGTTCCTCAAGCACGATGAAATCCTCGTTGCCGAGGCTCTCCTCTTCCTTGGAGAGTGGAAGATAATTACTATCCTTCGAATCTCCGTGTATGGCTTGTTCATCAGGGCTAACTTGCCCATTATCCCGTTCCCCCTGTTCGGAGGTTACCTTGATGGGGTCTTCATTATTTTCGGCATTGTCTGGAGTATTATTTTTCCCGGTGCCCGTACTGCAGTCTTTGGAACGACATGACTTAGAGCGACCTCGAGGAAGTTGGCACTTGGGCTGTCTCTCGGGAGGTTTATCCTCAACTGGATCCTCTTTGTCATCGTTGTTAGTTATTCCAGGTGTGTCCACCATGTATACATCGTAGGAAGAAGTGGCCGTGCATCGTCTAGTGAATGGCAGGTTTTGGCCTTGCTCCTTGTCGGCATCATCGTTCGTACTAGCAATGTCTTCGGAGCCATAGTCAAGCATGTCGGTTAAATCCTCGACAGTGGCTATGAAGTGGGTGGCGGGTGGGAAGCAAAATTCCCCATCATCAGCCCTTAGTTCGAACCGTACATAGTTCGGCTGTGAGTCCCCCACCAAGGACAAGTTCTTTAATGAGTTTAGCACATCGCTCAAGGGTGAGTGCTGGAAGATGTCTGCGGCGCTGAACTCGAAGATCGATAAACGATCAAGTTCGGTATCCGTGGACTCGCATGGTTCGGAACTTATACCCAGAGAAGAGTGCGGAGTTCCGGTGACATGAGTATTGCGTGAGATTAAGTCCATGTGCGGATCCAACGCCGGGGAGTCTGTGGCCTCCATGGTTGGGTTGAACCTCCAATCCTTGGATGCCGCAGTGTGCTCTGGATCTAAGGTCGGAGTGGTCATAGGAGCTATCTCCTGGATGTGGTCTGACGACAGATTTAGGTCATGTTCGCCAAGGTGAACGGGAGCGGTCGCCGCGGTCTCGAATCCGGCAAAGATCAAATCTCCAGGATGTCCGCAATGTAGTTCAAACTCCCAAATCCGACCTGATGGCCAGGGGCGTAGCTATCGATCTGCTCTGGGTGGCCAAACGAGTTGGCCCACAATGCGAAGCCGCCGAACATGAAGATCTGTCTGGGGAGGAGGGTTTCTCCTTGGACATCGTCACTCTCGATGATTGAAGGGGCCATCGAACCTTTCATCAAAGACACAGTGGAAATCTCAATGAAAGCACCAATGTCGGTGTCAAAACCGGTGGATCTCGGGTAGGGGGTCCCGAACTATGCGTCTGAGGTCGATGGTAACAGGATACAGGGGACACAATGTTTACCCAGGTTCGGGCCCTCTCTATGGAGGTAATACCCTACGTCTTGCTTGATTGATATTGATGAATACAAGTATTACAAGAGTTGATCTACCTCGAGATCGTAATGGCTAAACCCTAGAGGTCTAGCTTGTATGGCTATGGTAATGAATATCTCTCCTATCCGGACCAAGTCCTCCGGTTTATTTAGACACCGGGAGGATCTAGGGTTACACAAGGTCGGTTACAGAGAAAGGAATCTACATATTTGGTTGCCAAGCTTGCCCTCCACGCCAAGGAGAGTCCCATCCGGACACGGGTGCAGTCTTCGATCTTTGTATCTTCACAGCCCATCAGTCCGGCCCATGGCTAACAGGCCGGACGCCCGAAGACCCCTTAGTCCAGGACTCCCTCACTTTCCACTCAAATCATCTTTCCACCAAATCCAAATCTGTGATAGAGAGTTGAGTGTTGGGGAGACTATGATTTGAAGCACAAGAGCAAGGAGTTCATCATCAACGCACCATCTATCACCTTTTGGAGAGTGGTGTCTCCTAGATGGGTTAGGTGTCACTTGGGAGCCTCCGTCAAGATTGTGGAGTTGAACCAAGGAGTTTGTAAGGGCAAGGAGATCGCCTACTTCATGAAGATCTACCAAAGTGAGGCAAGTCCTTCATGGGTGATGGCCATGGTGGGATAGACAAGGTTCCTTCTTCATGGACCCTTCGTGGGTGGAGCCTCCGTGGACTCGCGCAACCGTTACCCTTCGTGGGTTGAAGTCTCCATCAATGTGGATGTACGATAGCACCACCTATCGGAACCACGCCAAAAATCTCCGGGTCTACATTGCATTTTCTCCCTCTAAACTCCTCCCTTTACCTTCATATGCAATGATTTACATTTCGCTGCTATACTCTTAGAATTGCATGTGTAGGTTGATTGCTTGACTTATGCTAAATTGCTAAATCTTCCAAGACTTAAAATTGGGAAAATGATAGATTTTTATTTGGTCAAGTAGTCTAATCACCCCCCTCTAGACATACTTTCGATCCTACACCAAGTTTCTCGACCATCTCTATACTCGCCAAATTATTGCAGCTTCCACCATCAATGATCACACGAACTGAATGCCCTTTGACAACAAACTTAGTTTGAAAACGATTATGGTGTTGAGTCATCTCAGCATGCCCCACCTGGGCACTAAGTACTTGCATGGTTACAAGGCTTGGTACTGATCTGCCATCGCAGCATTAACATGTATCACCTCCGTCTCATTCTCCTCAGTGTCACCTACATTATTAGTGGCAGGCATAGCACGTGTATCTTCATCCAAATCACTAGCAGAAGAGTACTCACCATCTTCTCGCACAGTAAATGTTCGTTTATTTGGACAGTCGTTCATCAAGTGCCTGCCACCTTTGCATATATGACACTTCATGTCCCTTGTGCGTCCAGACGAAGTGGTCGGTGCTATAAAAATTTCTTTCGAAGCCTCGGATGATTGTGGAGCTGATTTTGAACTTGATTAGTGTGCGCCATTGTGCAAGATAGGTGGCGTTGACTCAGTAGTGGACGGAACAGTAGGAGAGGGTGTCCATGATGAGCGGCGACCTGCAGAAAAGTTACCTCGTCCCTTGTTGTGCCGTCCCTGTACTTCCCTTTCAGCTTTACAAGCAAAATGAAACAAACGAGTAATAGAATTGTACTCCTTATAGTCCAATATATCCCGAATATCACGATTCAAACCACCTAAAAATCTAGCCATCATAGCATCTTCGGTTTCAACTAATCCACATCGCACTAAGCCAGTTTGCAATTCTTGATAGTAATCCTCTATAGAACTGCTATGTTGTTTTAAACGTTGCAATTCATATAGTCTATCACGAGCATAATATGAAGGAACATAACACCATCGCGTAGCTCGTTTTAAAGCATCCCAAGTAGTAGGTATATTATTTGCATTAATACGACAATATTCACTCCACCAAATAGAAGCAAAGCGTGTAAATTCACTAGTGGCTGCCCTAACTCTTTGGTTCTCAGGAATATCATGACATGCAATTTTTTGTTCAAGAGAAAGTTCCCAATCAAGATAAACATCTAGATTATATTTACCATTGAAAGTAGGCATAGTAAATTTAATTTTAGCACGGGAGTGGTCGTAATCTCGAACATCATACCTATGTGGACCTCGTGCAATACCTTGACGGTTGAAACGTAGTTGTCGATGAGCATAGTCATTGTGGTGGTTGACCATTTGGTCATCTTCGGTGTCACCAGAATAATCCTCATAGTTGTCCCCATGTTCCTCGGCGACGCGGGGAGGAATTTTTTGGTGTTGGTTTATGGTGGTGACATTAATGGCAGTAGCTGGGTGTTGTGGATGACCCATGGGCACACACCGAGCTTGCGAAATAGCGGCAACACCCGGGAGTTGCTAAGATCAACGTTGTTGTTGATGGGGGGTGCAGTTTGCAACCCGTCCAAACGTGACATGATGTCCTATAGATGTTTGTTGGCAACACCCTTGCACCCTCGATGGCCTTGAGCCTCTCTTCGGCCACAATCTGAGCACCCTCAAGTTGGGTGAGACGTTCGCTGGTGACTTTCACATCCGTGGTGAGGCCCTCAAGTGTGGGCTGATCCTGTGCCATTGTTAGTGAAAGAGAAAAATAACACAACGTATGATCCCTATCAAGTAATAGGATGTGGTGGAGAAAATTCGCTCACACTCAAGCTTAGTACCAAATTCTTACTTGTTCTTACCAACGCAACAGGTGGTGATCGACGCGTTGGTGTTGGCTTCAAACTACCGATGAAGATTGGATGGAGCGATAACCAGTAATCAGTAGAGCCCGGACCTGTACTTATTGGTAGAAAAGGTGTATCTTGGAAAAGTCTTCTCAATTCACAATATCAGTGGCACAATTTAGCAAAAAGCAATGCAGGCTGAATAATTGCTCAAACTCCTAACTAGTGCTGGCATTCGACTAGTAAGAGACAAAACAATCTAATCCTAAATACTGAATAAAATGAGTGGAAGTCGATGAAATATGATGGCTCTAATTAGCTAAATATAAGTGAGGTATAAGTACAGTGGATGCCAAAGCTCGGAAATAGATGATAGATGAAGTGGTGATCAAAGCAGCAGCGAAAATAATGTCCTAAGTAGCAAATAGAACAAAGCAGTCCAAAACAATTGCTAGCCGGCCTGATTTTTTTTCAATGTTTTTCCTATTTTTTTATTCTTTTTTGTCATTTTTTGCTCTTCATTTTTCTATCAAACCGGTTACTAGCAGGAAGTTACTTATGCCATGATCAGGCTCATAGACTACAGGATGTTGTTGGAACGTGAGCTAGTCAAAGGTAAGCAAATAAAAATAAAAGGCACGACTGCTCACGGTTCTGCATCCTCGAAAGGAAGGAAAAGGCAGTGTTGGATACGTGGTTAGGCAGATCAGACTACGCGTACACTGTCACAGCAGACACAGATTGATCTTTGTGCTGGGTGCTGTTGTAGACGCGTGGTGAAGCACGGCGGATTAGTAACAGATGGGATTTTGGATTGCACGCTGCAGTAAATACAGGAAAGATAGAAAACTGATGCGATCTTTTTGGTACTAGATGATGAATGAGGTGGCGGCGGAAAATATGGTGGACAAAAGAAAAAGTTTGATTTAGTAGACAATGTTCACTTAGACTAATCTAGACCAGCACTAGTATTAGATGAATGCAACCAAAAATTTAACTACACAAATACCAGATGCAAAAATTGCTAAAGGCTAAAAAGGTAGGTGTGACAGATGAACTAATCTAATTTGTTTTTGGCTTTTTGTTTGGGGTTGTAAGACTGAAAAACAACCTAACCTAATAAAACTGTAAATCTCTCACCGATGAACCTGAAAACTGATACCACTTGATGTGAACTGGGGACCCGATCTTTCAATGAGAGAGATATAACTACGATTTTGGGTGGGACTTGACCCTCACGATCCAGATACCAATCATACAGGGCGGACCGTACACGACTGATATCCACGACAATCGCTGAACCAAGTCCACGGCGTTATCGACCGAGCCAACGACGCGATCGACCTATCCACGAAGGATTTTTCCTGCAAGCAAATCAAAGAACATGCAAGAAAATAATAGCCAAGCAATCTCAAAATTGCGGATATACTAGATGAATAAATATCACAAGTTGGGGTTCCGATAAGATGTCCTAACGGTCGCACTAGCCCCTACGAGTGAAGACAAAGAAAAGTAGTAATGGCTAAACTTCTCTAAACAAAACCCGAGTATAAACCCTAACCTAGACTAGCTATTTATTAAAGCGATGCTTGCCGAGTTGGTCCGCTATGGCCAGGCCGTACGAAGGCCGGACACTATACGATGATGAAGTTTGGTTCGGCTGGCCCGTCATGGTGTAAGTCTTCGAACCCAACACGTTACTCTTGGTCCATGTAGGCAAAAAATTGTTTGACTCTTGTGGCGTTGGCTTCTTGACTTGAGCATGTTGGATAGGATGGATGGTTCGCTGGTGGAGGCCATGCATGCAACGACGATGGAGGGCATGCATGCAAAGAGGGTTGCTCCTCTTTAATTAATTCCTTGATTTCTTTATTCCTGAGTATAAATAAACCAAAACATGAGTGTGCCATCATATTCTCATCAGTTAAATCATACGTACAAATGAATGATAGTACCTGGCCATTTATTTGTCTCGTATACATTCTAGTCATAGGTCCAGGTGCAACTGTGTTAGTGATGTCTCGCGTAATATTTGTAGATGTATTCATGGTAGCTATGTTCACATCACGCACCAGCCTCTTGTGGCTGGTGCATTTTGAAGGAAATATGCCCTAGAGGCAATAATAAAGTTGTTATTTTATATTTCCTTATATCATGATAAATGTTTATTATTCATGCTAGAATTGTATTAAACGGAAACTTGATACATGTGTGGATACATAGACAAAACACAATGTCCCTAGTAAGTCCCTACTGGACTAGCTCATTAATCAAAGATGGTTAAGTTTCCTAACCATAGACATGTGTTATCATTTGATGAATGGGATCACATCGTTAGGAGAATGATGTGATGGACAAGACCCATCCGTTAGCTTAGCATATTGATCGTTTAGTTTTATTGCTATTGCTTTCTTAATGTCATATGCATATTCCTTTAACTATGAGATTATGCAACTCCCGGATACCGGAGGAATACCTTGCGTGCTATCAAACGTCACAACATAACTGGGTGATTATAAAGATGTTCTACAGGTATCTCCGAAGGTATTTGTTGGATTGGCATAGATCGAGATTAGGATTTGTCACTCCGAGTATCGGGGAGGTATCTCTGGGCCCTCTTGGTAATACACGTCATAAGAAGCCTTGCAAGCAAAGTGACTAATAAGTTAGTCACAAGGTGATGAATTACGGAACGAGTAAAGAGACTTGCCGGTAACAGGATTGAACTAGGTATGAAGATACCGATGATCGAAACTTGGGCAAGTAACATACCGATGGACAAAGGGAAGTACGTATGTTGTCATAAAGGTTCGACCGATAAAGATCTTCGTAGAATACGTAGGAGCCAATATGGGCATCCAGGTTCCACTATTGGTTATTGACCGGAGAGGTGTCTCGGTCATGTCCACATAGTTCTTGAACCCGTAGAGTCCGCACGCTTAACGTTCGTTGACGATATAGTTTTATATGAGTTTTGTATGTTGGTGACCAAATGTTGTTCGGAGTCCCGGATGAGATCACAGACATGACAAGGAGCTTCGGAATGGTCCGGAGCTAAAGATTGATATACGGGATAATATTGTTTTATCTCCGGAAGGGTTCCATATGTTTCCCGAAATGTTTGGGCACGAGAACAGTTTATTTGGGCCAAAGGGGAAAGCCCACGAGGCTTTTGGAAAGTGCAGAAGGAAGTTCTGCAGAGACCAGAGGCTAGACGCCAGGAACCCTGGCGTCTAGGGGGTAGATGCCGGGAACCCTGGAGTCCGAGAAGGACTCTTACCTTTCGGGCAAAACCGACATTGAGGAGGCTTTCACTACTGGAATCAGCTACTTTGCCATCTGCCAGCTCTTTGCCGTCGGCTAGCAGACGGCAAAGAAGCTCTTTGCCATCAGCTACCGAAAAGCGGACGGCAAAGAAATGGCAGATGGTAAAATAGGCCTTTGCCATCAGCCGGCTCTTTGCCGTCAGCCAGCAGACGGAAAAGAAACTTTGCCGTCCGCTGGTTGACGGCAAAGAGAGAGGTGGCCCCCACCCCCCGCCTGTTTAGAAAAAACTTAACGCCCCACCACTTTGCCGTCCGCTAGCGGACGACAAAGGGAGATAATGGCAGACGGCAAAGATAGGCGGACGGCAAAGAAGGGCCTAACTAACGGCCCCATCCCCCTGCCCGTTACTCTCTGTTCTCTCCTCTCCTCCCCGACGCCCCGCACCCACCGCCGCGCGGCGCCGCCCCCGCCCCCCGCCGCCGCCCCCGCCCCCCCCCCCCCCGCCGACACCCCACCACCCGCTGCCGCCCCAGCCGCCCGGCGTCGCCCCCGCCACTGCTCCCGCCGCCCGGCGCCGCCCTGTCACCGCCCCCGCCGACCGTCCCATTGCTCCGGTGAGGGAGTACTTCTTTTTCTTTCTGTTTTTTCATTTTTTGCTATTTAATTGTTAGTGCTAGATTGTGTTAGTGTTAGTGTTAGTGTTAGAAAAGACTTAGAAGAAGTAGAAGTAGTAGAAGAAGTAGAAGAAGAAGAAGAAAAGAAAAGAACTAGAAGAAGAAGAAAGGAAGAAAAGAAAAGAAGTAGAAAAAAGATGAAAAACGAAGAAGAAGAAAAGAAGTAGAAGAAGTAGAAGAAGAAGAAGAAGACCCCGACACGCCACCCCGACACCCCGGCACGACAGCCCGACCCCGACCCCCGACCCCCGACAACCCGACCGCGACATGCCACCCCCGACACCCCGACCCCGACCCCCGACCCGACACCCCGACCCCGAGACCCCGACCCCGACCCGACACCCGACGACCCCGAGCCTGACCCGACACCCCGACCCCGAGCCTGACCCGACACCCCGACCCCCCGAGCCTGACCCGACACCCCGACCCCGAGCCTGACCCGACACCCCGACCCCCCGAGCCTGACCCGACACCCCGACCCCGAGCCTGACCCGACACCCCGACCCCCCGAGCCTGACCCGACACCCCGACCCCGAGCCTGACCCGACACCCTGACCCCGACACCACACCCCGACCCCGAAACAACACCCGACACCGACACGGCACTACCCCGACATCGACACGACACCCCGACCCCCCGACCCCGAAACAGCACCCCGACCCTGACACGGCACCCCGACACCGACACGGCACCCCGACCCCCGACACCTCCCGAAAAGGTGTTCTTTGGCCTTCCAGAGGCCGACGGGGTCATATATTTGTGAATTATTAGTTAGGTCATATATTCTTCGATTTTGTTATGAAAAACTTCATATATAATTGTGTTGACCGGGTAGTTTTAAATGTGCAGTTGTTTCATCGCTGCGAGGTTTGGTGTTCGACGACCTCGCCGTGCGTCTGACGAGCTCTGCCCCTTCATTCGTGGGTGAGCACAAATGACATGTCCTCCCCCCCCCCCATTAATTATTTGCTCTATTCCGATGAAACTTGATAGCTAGCTATATATGTGTCTTGAATCATCAGTATGCGTAACCAATATGTGTCTCCCGTTCGAAAGCGTCATAGTTATAAATATGCATGCATTTGCATATTTATAACCTTGATTCTTTTGAATTGTCCAACGCTATCCATGGACAGCCCGAGTATGTGTAGATTGGGTTCGTTTTCCCATATGCTTTGCTCCGGATCCGACGCATAAATTTCGTCAGTGCCTCCCCTGTTGTTCTCCGGGTACACATCCTCTTTGTTTATTGCAGAGATGTGTATCATGAGAACAGCGGGGAGGTGCTGCCGAAATTTTGCGTCGGATCCGGAGCATAGCATGGGAAAATGAACCCAATCTACACATACACGGGTGGGATTAGGACCTATCATTACCTATTAGTGTGTAGGTTGCATGGACGTAATAAAATTGACAAAGTAGATCAACTGATGAATATATACATGGTGAATTACATATATAATTGTTGTGTGTCCAGTAGCTCTGAAAGTCAAGATGAGTGACCGTGTGTGGATGTATACCGGTCACACTGGTCAGAACAAATGGAACGCTGAATGGTTCACAAAAACCAAGGGGTTTGTGCAAGCCGCATTTGCAAATGGCCAAAAGAAAACCTGGTGCCCCTGTTTCCGGTGCGGCAATTGGGAAAAGAAGACAGAGGCTGAAATGGGCAAACACCTGCAGAAGAGTGGTTTTACGCCCGATTATATGGTGTGGACATTTCATGGTGAGTCTGCCCAACGTGACCGAGCTGAGGTGGATCGTCGTCGCACCGATGAGCATGGTACCGGGATGGAAAACATGGTGCAAGACTATGATGATGCTCGGGATTCGGACGAGGAGATGGAGGAATCTGCAAAGGCCTTCAATGAAATGCTGGAGTCTTCAAAACGTCCGCTCCATGAGCACACTGAGCTTTGTCAGTTGGATGCCATCTCACAAGTAATGGCTCTGAAGGCTCAGTTCAACTTGGGCAGAGAATGCTATGATGCAATTATGACAGTATTTGGACGCTTTCTACCCAAAGGCCATGTAATGCCTACAAACCTGTACCAGTCGGACAAAATCCTTCATGCACTGAAGATGCCCTATGAGAAGATACATGCCTGTGAGAAAGGATGTGCCTTATTTAGGCTTGACTATGCGGACTTGAACTATTGTCCCATTTGCAAGTCTTCCAGGTATATTGTGGTAGACAACGGTATGGGTGAGAAGACACAGACCAAAATCCCCGTTAGTTTTCTTTGGTATATGCCAATCGTACCAAGAATTCAATGTTTTTTCATGGTCGAAGAGATGGCCAAACAGATGACATGGCACAAAACAGGCAAAAGAACCGAACTAGGTGCAGATGGGAATCTGATGATGGTACACACATCGGATGGTGTTGCATGGAAAAAGTTTGATGAATTACATGCTGACAAAGCGGCAGATCCGAGGCATCCTCGAGTCGGCATCAGCACGGATGGGTTCAGTGTGTTTGGTATGACGGCAGACCAATATAGTTGTTGGCCCGTATTTGTCTTTCCACTCAATCTCCCCCCGTATAGATTATGCAAAGAAAGAACATTTTCCTGACGTTGATAATTCCAGGACCCAACTATCCGGGGAAAAATATGAATGTGTACATGCAGCCGCTTAAGGACGAATTGCAAGAATCCTGGGATAATGGGTTCAAGACATACGATGCCTTTAGCAAACGGAACTTCATAATGCATGTCTGGTACATGTACTCGACGCATGACTTGCCGGCATATGCGCTATTCATTGGCTGGTGTGTGCATGGAAGGTTTCCGTGCCCCACATGCAAGGGAGCTCTTGAGTTTCGTTGGCTTCAGGCCGGTCGCAAGTTTTCTTGCTTCGACATGCATAGACAGTTCCTGGATCCTCGCCATAAGTTCAGGAAAGACAAGAAAAACTTCTTCAGGGGTAGAGTTGTCAAAAACTCTGCACCACCTGCATTGACAGGCCAACAGACCCTGGATCAGTTAAACGCTCTCGAGCCAGATCCACAACGTCCAGGGTACTTCAAGGGGTATAATACTAAGCACGCATAGACTCACAAAACATGCTTATGGGATCTGCCTTACTTCAAAGACCTCCTTTGCCCACACAACATCGACGTGATGCACACTGAGAAGAATATCGCCGAGGCACTTTTTGCTACATTGTTCAGCATAGATGGGAAGTCAAAGGATAATACTAAGGCTAGTGTCGATCTGGAGGCGCTATGTGATAGGCCGTTACAAAACATGAAAGAACCGAAAGGAAAGCAGAACTGGACGAAGCCAAAGGCATGGTTCAATCTTGGAAGGCCAACTATGAGGGAAATTCTCTTGTGGGTGCAACAGCAGTTGATGTTCCCCGATGGGTATGCAGCGAATCTTGATAAACTGAAGATATTTGGTCTCAAGAGTCATGATTGGCACATATGGATTGAGCGGGTAATGCTGGTGATGTTGCGTGGCTTCATCCCTGAGGATGAATGGCTAGTACTGGCAGAACTCAGCTATTTCTTCCGTGTTCTTTGTGCGAAAGAACTATCGCCTGGCGTGCTAGAAGAAATGGAAGAGTTGGCGCCGGAGTTGATCTGCAAGTTAGAGAAGATCTTTCCACCGGGCTTCTTTACTCCAATGCAGCATTTGATTTTGCATCTCCCGACCGAGGCAAGATTGGGGGGGCCATGCAAAATCGTTGGTGCCACCCAACTGAGAGGATGTAGAAGACGCTTTGAGAAAAATGTAAAAATAAACGTAGAATTGAAGCATCGATGGCTGAGGCATTCATCACAGAGGAGGCGGCAAACTTCGTAACAGCGCACTACGAAGCCAAAAATCGTCATTTGCATAATCCGAAGCCTCGGTACAATGCTGACGAGCCTAAAAAGGGTGGATCCAACCTCAGCCTATTCAAAGGGAATCTCGCACTAGCTAGTGTTTCACATCCAGTATCTTTGGATAACGAAGAATGGCGGACCATTTCGTTGTATATCTTCAACAACCTGATAGAAGTGCGGCCGTACATCGAGTAAGTTCTCGGTACATTGTTTCGCAACTTCTATTTCCTTTGAACTGCTCTTATTCCTGGATATGTCATACAGTCGATACGTCGCCATATTCTCGTATGGAGTGGAGATCCAAAAGGATTCCGTCGAAGAGTATGAGCTTCTCGCAAAGCAAGGAGGCGGCTATCCCGGTTTCATCTCTTGGTTCAAACAAACGGTAATTTCTATTAGACAATTTCATTTCATTCGCTAATTTGTGCATAATGCAACAATCCTTTCATATTAAACTTGTAGGCTAATTCAGAGTCTATGGACGCCGAATTGAGACAAGTCGCTAATGGTTTTGACTATAAGGTCCGTTCATTTGACAAGTACGACATCAACAGGTATCGCTTTCATACCTATGGCAAAGAGCTATCTATGGCCGACCTAAAGTCTACAAATTGTTGTGTATCTGCTATCGGCGAAGGAGGTACCGAGTATTATGGGAGAGTTGAAGCAATTTATGAACTTCTGTTCTATGGTGAAAACCCACCGAATGTCATAGTCTTCAAATGTTATTGGTTTTAGCCAAAGGAGACTAGAAGGACTCATGAACATATAGGGCTAGTTGAAATCAACCAAAGCACCCATTTAGATGTTCCTGATGTCTATATTACGGCTCAACAGGCGACCCAAGTATTCTATCTACCATGGGCCTGCCAAACTAATCCAAATCTGAAAGGTTGGGATGTCGTTTATGAAGTGCCGCCACGTGCTAGACTTTCTCCCCCAAAGGAAGAGGATTATGAACCTCACATTAACCCAGACACATATGAAGGAGAATTCTTCCAAGAGACACGTCTTTCCAAAAAGCGTTTCAAGAACCGCTATACTTCACCCCAAAACATTGAAGTAGATAGCGGCAATAAATCCGACATCACCCCAGAGGAGGAACAAGAAGAGCCGGAACAAGAAGAGGTTACTGCTGTAGATGACCTGTCAATGCTTGACTGATTACGTCAAGGTGGCCTTGCACATGTTGATGCCAATGAACCCTATGAGCCCATCATTGATTATAGTGATGATGATGATTATGCATTTATTGATGATACTGATCAAGATTATTAGTAGTGTCAGGTATTCAATTTTTTTATGTTGTACTTGATGATGATACACTTAAGTGATATACATATTATTATTCATGTCGGTACTTTTTTTTATGTTGTACTAATTTCGTTTATTCTTTGTCATGGCGGGTGTTGAAAGATGGTGGGCGCTGGTCGGGAGCGCGCCGAGGCCCCTTCTTCGTCGGCGCGTGGTGCGAGGTCTTCCATTCCACATGCACCTCTCCGCCGAGCGTTGCTGGACAGTATGGCAACACCGCCGGGCCCTTCTTCATCGACCGTGGTGCCCAGCAGGGGATGAGGTAAGAAGAAGAGAGGAGGTGGAGCACGTGCTCGCGGGAGAGGAGGTAGGGTGACTCTTACGGCGCCTTCCTCGCTGCCGCCCCCAGCTGTTTCACCCGAGCACGTGACTGCTAGGGTGGACTCTTCTGAGGAGGAGGCTGCACGGGCTCTGGTCCACGAGCCTCGGGTCGACGGGCCTTTGACCCACGAGACTTGGGCCCACGAGACCCCGGAGGAGCACACGTCTGGATGGTGTACCTGGTCGGGTTAGCCTGAGGAGCCGAGTGGCCACGCTGATGATGGCGGGGAGCCGAGTGGCCATGCTGATGATGGCAGGGAGCCGACTGATGAGGAGGGGGAGGAGGGGGGCAACGTCTACCAGCGTGGTGCTACACGGCTCCCGTCCGTGCCGGCGACCCGCGAGCAGAGGTGGTTGATTTTCCCTGATGGGGAGAGGTAAGTGCATTTAATCTTTTTGTACCTTCTGCATTAACGTTTCTTCAAATAACTGATGTGTTGGCCTTGTCATGCTGCAGGGGTTGGGACCACCATGAAAGTGTCCGCCGGCTCAACTCCGTCCTTGGAGTTCTGATTCGACAAAACTTCCCGGGGTTTGTCACGTTGCCTGGTGAGGGTCGGCTTCTAGAGGTTGGATTGACTTGGGAGCACTACTTGGCTGCCCCGGCCCCGCCGGGTGAGATTATCAATGGTGTCTTGTGCAAGACGAGGGCAGACGTCGTGATCAGAAAGTTCTGGGTAATTGCTCCTTTACACAATTAAAAATCTTCAACTAGCTAGTTATTAATTGTACTAATCAATATTGTCTCATTTGATTGCATACATTCTACAGGTGTGAGGAGGGATACGAGGAGGAGGCGGATCATGTTATCCACAAGGAGTGCAAGCGCCTACTTCAGAACTTACGGCATGAGGTTCGGGTGCAGGCTGTTCGAGACTACTACGCCGGGCGTGGTATCAAGAAGCCCAAGCAGGAGTGCCGCGATAAGTTCTTGAGTAAGGAGAAGTACATGAAGGTAATTCTTAAGGCCTTGTACTTACTTCCTTCATTTAGTAATTCATAGCCGTAGCGCTCAAGTTTCTATTTGCTAACTTAGGCCCCTCCGAGATGGTGTGCGGATCGGATGGATTGTTGGGAGGTGTTGGTCAATGAGTGGTTCTCAAAAGAATGGCTGGCCACCCACAAAGAGGCCAAGGACAAACGTGCCCAAATGGAAGGTGTGCCACACCACCAAGGCAGCTCCAACTTATTTTAGTATGGGCAGAACTGGGTATGTGGTTTGCTTCATGATTCATGCAATTCATTCATCATGCTAGCTTTAGCCCTTTAATTACTAATTTACTATGTTTCTCTCTTTCAGGCACGCTACAATAAGGCGGATAAGGTGCCAGAGGTGTACGACCTGTATGCCATGGCCCACACTGGCCCTTACAAGAAAGTCAAGGCATTCTCTGCGTCTGACCTCGATGATCCAAATAACTTCACCAACATCTCCGCCCACGACAAGCTCGTGCAATATAGAGATCAGGGGAAGGCGAGGAAAGGGGAGGACTTTAACCCGAGCCAGGGTCCCATTGATACAGAGCTGCTGATGATATCTGGTGGCGGGAGGTCCCATGGCTCCATAGCCATGGGAGATGGACTTATTCGTTGTCCTAGCACTCTCCCGGAGATCAAGGCCCTCCAGTCGAGCTCCGCTCCTGAGATAAGGCCTCGTGAACGACCAGTCCAACTCGCCTTCAAGGTTAGTTATACATACTCAGCTATCTTTCTCCATTACATTGTGTGCGCTTCCATCAATGATTACAAATGGTCATGTGAGTGGTGTTGCAGGCTGCTATACAGAGGAGAGAGATAGAACGGAGAAACTTCTGGCGGACGCGGCGGAGAGGTAGCGGGAGTTGGAGGAGAGGACGACAAAGATGTTGGAGGAGGAGAGGGCACGGAATGACATGCAGGCAAGGGCCATGTACGAGCTCCTTGTGGTAAGTTTCTTCTGCAGATTACTTGCTAGTCTTAACATTTGAGTCTCATTACTAACTAGTATGACTCTGTTGTGAAAACCAAATGTGTAGTCTGTGTGCGAGAAGTCCGGTCAGACCGCTCCGCTGATGCCAGTGATTTCTCCTGGGAGCACGGTGAGTTTAATTTGAATGGACATTACTTGCTAGTCTTAACATTTGAGTGTCATAATGCTAACGAGACATTGGAAATGATCTTTGGTGCAGCTTAACTCTAGAAACGCATCGCACGATCCTTCTCCAGCTACCGGCGCGAGCCAGCCCGCTCCTTCTCCAGCTACCGGCGCGAGCCAGCCCGCTCCTACATCTCTGTGATCACGGTAAGTTTCTCTAGTGTTTTGCTTAACAAATGCATAAAGACCTGGACTTAGCTTTATTTCCTCCAATATGCTTACCATAATGACCTAGAGTTAGCTTGTTTTCCTCCAAAATGACTTAAAAGCTTACTGACCTCATAAACCATCCATTTTACCTAAGTTAGCTCTAAAATGACTCATTTTACCTTAGTTAGCTTACAAGTGATCCAATTTATCCAAGTTAGCTCTAAAATGACCCATTTTACGTAGATTAGCTCCTAAATGATCCATTTTACCTACGTTAGCTTTAAAATGACCCATTTCACCTAGGTTAGTTCCAAAATGACCCATTTCACCTAGGTTAGCTCCAAAATGACCCATTTCACCTAAGTTAGCTCAAAAACGATCCATTTTACCTTAGTTAGCTCAAAAACGTGGCATTTCACCTTAGTTAGCTCATAAAAGACCCATTTCAACTAAGTTAGCTCCAAAATGATCAATTTCACCTAGGTTAGCTCATAAATGACCCATTTCACCTAAGTTAGCTCAAAAACGATCCATTTTACCTTAGTTAGTTCAAAAACGTGGCATTTCACCTTAGTTAGCTCATAAAAGACCCATTTCAACTAAGTTAGCTCCAAAATGATCAATTTCACCTAGGTTAGCTCATAAACGACCCATTTCACCTAAGTTAGCTCAAAAACGATCCATTTTACCTTACTTAGCTCAAAAACGTGGCATTTCACCTTAGTTAGCTCATAAAAGACCCATTTCAACTAAGTTAGCTCCAAACTGATCAATTTCACTAGGTTAGCTCATAAACGACCCATTTAACCTAGGTTAGCTCATAAATGACCCATTTCACCTAGGTTAGCTCATAAATAACCTATTTCACCTAGGTTAGCTCATAAACTACCCATTTCACCTAGGTTAGCTCATAAACGTGGCATTTCACCTAAGTTAGCTAATATATGGCATATACTTCTTCTTCTAGTCTTCTTCTTCTATTCTTTTTCTTCTAGTCTAATTCTTCTTCTAGTCTTCTTTTTCTAACTTTCTTATTTATCATTTTGCAGGTTTCATTCACTTCACGGAAGCCAGCTTCCTATGATGGATTGCTTGCTTTTTCCTATTTTTTCCTTTGATGCACTTCTTGTATTCTGCTCGCTTGCTATGATGAAACTTTGCATATTGTAATATGTATGGATCGATGGAACTATGTGCAACCTACTATGTATGTATGGATGGATATATATGTGCTGGATATTTATTATGTTGGATATATATGTGCTGGATATTTATGTGATGGATATATATGTGTTGTGAAATATTTGTTGTGATAATTGTTGGATATAAGAAAAACAGAACAAAAAAGAAGCAGTGTGGGCTCTTTGCCGTCCGCGGCAGACGGAAAAGACCCCTTTGCCGTCGGTGGCAGACGGCAAAGGGGGCACGTGGCGCCCACCTGTGCTTCCTGGGGATGGACCATTTGGCCAATTTGCCTACTGTGGCGGACGGCAAAGCCAAGCTGATGGCAAAGACTTTGCCTTTTCCGTCCGCCGGGCGGACGGCAAAAAAGAGCGGGCGCTGACATATAGCTGACGTCGTCTGAAGGACGGCAAAGAGGCGCTCAAATTTGCCGTCCGCTGGCGGACGGCAAAGGCCGCCGTTAGCCGCCTAACGGAGTGACGCTGGCGGACGTGCAACATTTTGCCGCCCCCCCTCTTTGCCGTCGGACGCTGTAGGCAAAGGGCTCTTTGCCGTCCGCCATAAAAAGCTGACGGCAAAGGACCTGTTTGCCGACCCTATCTTTGCCGTCACTGTTTGCCGTCCGCCGCAGACGGCAAAGTGCTTTGTCGTCAGCCATCCCTGCCTTTGCCGTCCGCCATGGCATACGGCAAAGTACTGGATTCCTGTAGTGTTTTACTCCATGTTTCGACCCCATGGCTCAACATATAAATAGAGGGGCAGGGCTAGCACCAAGACACATCAAGGTTCACCATGCCATGTGCCGGCAACCCCGTCCCCTCTAGTTCATCCTCTGTCTAGTTTCTGTAGTATTTGGCGAAGGCCTACAAAGATTATTCTTCATCACCAACCATCACCACGCCGTCGTGATGTCAGAACTCATCTACTACCTTGCCCGTCTTGCTGGATCAAGAAGGCGAAGACATCATCGAGCTGAACGTGTGCTAAACGCGGAGGTGCCGTACGTTCGGTATTTGATCGGGATGGATGGTGAAGGTGTACGACTACATCAACCGCGTTGATAAACGCTTCCGCTTTGCGATCTTCAAGGGTATGAAGATGCTCTCCCCCTTGATATGTCTCCAACATATCTATAATTTTTGATTGTTCCATGCTGTTATATTATCAAACTTAGATGTTTTATAATCATTTTACAATCATTTATATCATTTTTTTGGTACTAACCTATTGACATAGTGCCAAGTGCCACCTGCTATTTTTTTGATGTTTTTTACGTCGCACAAAATCAATATCAGACGGAGTCCAAATGCCCCGAAACTTTACAGAGAATTTTATGGGCCAGAAGGAACACAATGGGCCCTGGCTGCACCTGGAGGGTGCCCCGAGGGGGGCACAACCCACCAGGGCGCGCTAGGAGGCCCATGCGTGCCCTGGTGGGTTGTGCCCACCTCGGGTGCCCTCGGACCGCCTCTTTGCTCTATAAATATCCCAATATTTCCAGAACCCTAGGGGAGTCGACAAAATATTCATCCAGCCGCCGCAAAGTCCAAAAGCACCAGATCCAATCTAGACACCATCTCAGATGGGGTTCAGCACCTCGATTGGTGCCTCTCCCGATGATGCATGAGTAGTTCTTTGTAGACCTTCCGGTCTGTAGTTAGTAGCTAGATGGCTTCATCTCTCTCTCTCTTGATTCTCAATACGATGGTCTCTTGGAGATCCATATGATGTAACTCTTTTGCAGTGTGTTTGTTGGGATCCGATGAACTTTGAGTTTATGATCAGATCCATCTTTTTATATCCATGAAAGTTATTTGAGTTTCTTTGATCTCTTATATGCATGATTGCTTATAGCCTTGTATTTCTTCTCTAATATTTGGGTTTTGTTTGGTCAACTTGATCTATTTATCTTGCAATGGGAAGAGGTGCTTTGTAGTGGGTTCGACCTTACGGTGCCTGATCCTAGTGATAGAAAGGGAAACGACACGTATGTATCGTTGCTACTAACGATAAAACGATGGGGTCCATCTCTACATAGATAGATCTTGTCTACATCATGTCATCGTTCTCATTGCATTAGTCCATTTCTCCATGAACTTAATACACTAGATGCATCACTACAAAAAAAGACACATCTGTGACATTTTGGGAACGAATTTTTTTCCTGTCATACATATGACACTTCTATGACGATAATTGTGACAAAACCTGGTATCATCATAGATGTGGTGGGCTCCTACTTCTATGACAAAAAATCATGACAGAAAATGGACTTTTCATCCTGGGTGGGCCGGAAACGTAGCTGCATGACATTCTTTGGGCCGTCCATGACAGAAAAAATCGTGGTAGAAGCGAGGGCGAGGAAAATATCAGGGTGTTCCCGGTTATGGTGGGTAGTCGGGGCCGAGCGATGGGCGTTTCTCTCGTACACGCACGCGCGTGGGTGCAAGGCGCTGGGCTCTAACTGAACCCGAGCAATTGCACTGCAGGCTACGTGCTACTGAACCCGAGCGATCGAGCGATGGCTGTTAACTGAACCCGATCGAGCGATTCCTTCGCTACCGCTGCTAACTGAAGCCGATCGATGCTGCCTCTAGATGAACAGTGAGCGTTGCTGGGGGGGTTTGGATGAACAGTTCCCGATGGGGGTTGATGAACAGGACCCCGTGGTGTTGCCTCTCGATGAACAGGACCCCGATCGATCGAGCCGGTTGGGGCTGGATGAACATGACCCCGTGGAGGGCTGGATGAACAGGACCCCCCCGTGGAGGGCTGGATGAACAGGACGACCCCGTGGAGGGCTGGATGAACAGTAGCCCGTTGAGGGGTGGTTGAATAGGAGCCCGTGTGGAGAGGGTTGGCTGAACAGTAGCCGGTGGAGTAGCGTGCGGTGGAGGCTGGATGAACAGGAGCCCGTGGATGAACAGTCGCAGGTGGAGGCTGGAGGAGGTCGACGGTGGATGAACAGTAGCCCGTGGAGGCTGGAGGGGGTCGACGGTGGAGATGAACAGTATCCCGTGGAGTCCTGTTTTGCGGTACGCCACACCCCTCCCGATGAACAAGACCCCAGTTTTCGACCGTAGCGCTCCAACACAAGTCTACTTCCTCCGTTTTGCAGTACGCCACACCCCTCTCGAAGAACACGACCCCGTTTCGATCGTAGGAGGTCCGTTTCCTCCGTTTTGCGGTACGCCAGACCCCTCCCGATGAACAGGATCCCGTTTCGAACGTGGCTGGTCCAACACAAGGCCATTTCCTCTGTTGTGCAGTACGCCGGGCCTCATTTCCATCGGCTGTTCCATCCAAGTCGGTTGGCTCCCACGCGTTCCGCTGCCTCCCGATGAACACGAGCATTCCATTGCCTCCCCATGAACACGACGATGATGCAGTTTCTCCATTCCGACCCAGCCATGTACACAAGCCCTGGCCATACGTATGCGCGAGTAGGCGTTCGTGAAAGTGCATTATATCGACTAGAGGGAGGGTGAATAGGCGATTTTTATGAAAGTCTTCAAAATGTGGAAGTTTCGAAGACAAACGATAGAAATAGACCTATTACCATGCAGCGGAAGGTAGACTACACTAGGAAAACCATAGTCAAGTATTCAATGAAGTGAAAGCACAATGACCTATAGCAGCTAGGTAGTTAGGATCAGGTAGGAAGATATTATGAAGCCAAACAGAACACGCAGTCACTCAGTGAAGACAAAAGATAGTGCAATCATACAATGACTTCACAAGGACCAACAGTAAGTAAAGGGAAAGGAAGGATGAAACCAGTGACTCGTTGAAGACAATGATTTGTTAGACCAGTTCCAGTTGCTGTGACAACTATACATCTGGTTAGGGTGGCTAGGTATTTAAACCTGAGGACACACAGTCCCGGACACCCAGTCCTGAACACGCAGCTCAGGACACCCAGTCCTCACCGTATTCCCCTTGAGCTAAGGTCACACAGACCTCGCCCAATCACTCTGGTAAGTCTTCAAGGTAGACTCCCAAACCTTCACAGACTTCGTTCACCGGCGATCCACAATGACTCTTGGATGCTCAGAACACGACACCTAACCGGCTGGAGGATTCACAGTCCTCAAGTGTAATAAGTCTTCAGATCACACAGACAGGAAGACATAAGTGATGCCTAACACTCTTTGGCTCTGGGTGGTTAGGGCTTTATCCTCGCAAGGAATTCTCTCTCAAAGGCTTCAAGGTGGGTTGCTCCCAAACGACAAAAGCCGTACTCTAACTCTGAGCAGCCAACCGTTTATGGTTGTAGGGGGTGGGCTATTTATAGCCACTAGGCAACCCAACCTGATTTATCCGAAATGACCCTGGGTCACTAAGGAACTGACACGTGTTCCAACGGTCAGATTTCAAACACACACGGCAACTTTACTTGGGCTACAAGCAAAGCTGACTTGTCCGACTCTGGACAAGATTCGCTCTCATAGTCTTCACTCGAAGACATAGGTTTTGGTTAAGCATCACTTCAGTCATTCTGACTGGTTCTCTTGGACCCCACTTAACAGTACGGTGGTTCCTATGACTCAACAAAGAAGAAAAAGAACTACGATAGATCTAAGTCTTCGAGCTCCATAGGCTTCATGCGATGTCTTCTCTTGTCATAGTCTTCAATGTGAATATCTTCACATACCACCTTTGACATCAATGTCTTCATACATTTTCAGGGGTCATCTCTGGTAGGAAAACCGAATCAATGAGGGACTTCTATGTAACTCCCCATGACCGATGTGCCAGGTGTCGTGCAGTTATTCGCTGTTGTTGCCTTGTCATTGCTTGCGTGTCATGCATTGCATATCGTGTCATTATGTGCATTTCATTTGCATACGTGTTCGTCTCATGCATCCAAGCATTTTTTCCCGTTGTCCGTTTTGCAATCCGGCGCTCTGTTCTCCTCCGGTGGTCGTTTCTACCTTTCTTTCATGTGTGGAGATTAAACATTTCCGGATTGGACCGAGACTTGCCAAGCGGCCTTGGTTTACTACCGGTAGACCGCCTGTCAAGTTTCGTACCATTTGGACTTCGTTTGATACTCCAACGGTTAACCGAGGGACCGAAAAGGCCTCGTGTGTGGTGCAGCCCAACACCCCCCCATTTTGGCCCAAAACCCACCTAAACCTGCTCCATCATCTAGAGCGTTCGATCACGATCGCGTGGCCGAAAACCGCACCTCATTTGGACTATCCTAGCTCCCTCTACCTATAAATATGTGTCCCTCCCAGAATTTTCGCGCAGATGAACCCTAACCTCCTCCTCCGCGCGCAGCCGGACGTTTCTTCCCGCGCCGCCCGGACATGTCCACCGCCCGGCCACCTACCCCCGGCCAATGAGAGCAGGCCACGTCACCGCCGCCGCCACCTTCAGCCACTCAGCCGCCGCCACCTCATCCAGCGCCCGCGCCTCTCTCCTCCCGCCGCCGCCGGCCCGCGCGGGCCCAGATCCGCCGCCGCCTGGTGCTAGTCGCCACCAACCGCCTGTGCGCCCTCGCGCCTCCGCCCGCCGTTCGTCGCCGGCGCCGCCCACCGCCACCTCGCCATGCTCGCCGCCGCCGCCCGGGGCTCGCCTCCCCGCGCCTGCGCCGCCTCGCCGCCTGCCGCCTCGCCGCCATGCGCCGCCTCGCCGCCACGCGCCGCCACGCCTCCTCGCCGCCGGCCGCCTCGGTCGACGTGCGCTGCCACCTCACTTGCCGGCGTCCTCCGCCGCTGCCTCGCCGGCGTCGTCCACCGGCCTCCGCGTCGCCTTCTTCCTCCTCTCCGGCCGTCTCCCCCATCTCCGGCGAACTTCTCCGGCGAGATCCATGAAGCGGGATCAGATCCACCACTCCCCCGATCCAAACGACCCGTCCAGATCCGGATCCCTCCGTCCCGTACCACTTCGTCCCGGTTTGACTTTTTCCGGAGGTATAATTTTCACTAAGTCCCGAAATTCCCAGATCCATGTGCCTCTGTTCATCGCATTGTAACTTTGCATCCGTAGCTCCGATTCATGCATATAGCATATCAAAATGTTCATCTCAGAGAGTACATCATTTCATTCCACTGCATCATTTTCATTCGAGTTCATCTTGATGCCCGAAATACTGTTAGAAGAGGGCTACTTGAGATAATTGTCAGATCCGCTACTCCGTTTAGCTTTTTGTCATTTTTGCCATGATTATTGTGTGCACGATATGCCCGGATGCTCTACATATGTTTTGTTAAGGGTTTTGCCATCTTTCCAGAGGTGCAACCCATGTATTTTGTGATGTGTGAGGTGACTAGTGCAAGCTTGCAAAGTGGTGCACTTAGTAATTCTGTTTTCAGGGACTTAGCAATTCCACTAAGTCCTTGAGTTATTTATCTCATGATGCCATATGTTCATGTTGTTTCCTAGTGATCCGTGCCTCTTTTGAGGATGATCAGTAAGGATGTTTTGTTAATCGTGTAGTTCTCTATCCATCCATGTCTTTGTTTGAAATTATGGAGCAGCCTAGCTTGAGTCAATTGAGCTCTACTTTTGCTACTTTGTGAATCTGGGCAGATTGTCAACTTGTTTGCAATTTTGCCGATGATGTTGTAGTTGATCCGTGCGTGCTATGCTATTGTTCTTGCCATTTCTAGCTTGAATTTTGTGCCTTCTTTATGGGTGTATGCTTAGCTTATCATGACTTGGTCTATAGTGAGTGCATCGAGCTCGTAAACATGCCTACTTGAGTTATATTTCAGCATGTGCCAGTTTTCACTAAGTCTGTAAACTGATTATGTTTTTGCTATGTTCACATGCTTGCAATTGTATTTTCTGATCCCTTTTGGCTCAAGGTCACTAAGGGACTTTTGTTAAGCTCTTTGAGTAGCTCCATGCCATGCTTTACTTTATCATGTTCAGGTCCTGTAGCATGTAGTTTTGTTGCTCCGAAGAGTGCTACCTGATCTGAAATTCCAGACAAGTGTTAATTTCACCAAGTCTGAGATCTGTTTTCCATATGCATGTTTGCCATGCTTGTTTGAACCTGTTAATGGATGAATTGGCCGTAGCTCAGTGCTAGACTTTTGTTAAGCATCTTGTATGCATCCCTGCCATGTATTTTGTTGTCATGTTTGGGTGCTGTAGTATGTTCATCTCATTGCATTTAGATGCCTACTTGCTGTAAATCGCAGACCGGAGTCATTTTTGTTTCGCTTGCCATTTCCAAACCGTAACTCTGATTCTGGCGTTCTTTATATCGTTTTGAAGCGATTTCATCTCATATTTCCAATAGCACACTTGGTTTTCCAAGTTGAGGCCAGGTTCATGCATTTCCTGTCATATCTTGCATATGCATCGCATACCGCATCCCGCATATCATACCATGTTCATGTGTTGGTTGTTTACTCTGTTGTGTGCTTCTTTTCCGGTGTTTTCTTCTTCGGGTTGGTTCCGGTAACGTCGCGTTTGTGAGGACCCGTTCGTCTACGTCCGTTTGTCTTCTTCATGGACTCGTTCTTCTTCCATGCGGGATTTCAGGCAAGACGACCATACCCTCGAAACCACTTCTATCTTTGCTTGCTTAATTGCTCGCTCGTTTGCTATGCCTATGCTGCGATACCTACCACTTGCTTATCATGCCACCCATATTGTTGAACCAAGCCTCTAACCCACCTTGTCCTAGCAAACCGTTGATTGGCTATGTTACCGCTCTGCTCAGTCCCTCTTATAGCGTTGTTAGTTGCAGGTGAAGATTGAAGTTTGTTCCTTGTTGGAACATGGACATGTTGTTCCTTGTTGGAACATGTTTACTTGTTGGGATATCACTATATATCTTATTTAATTAATGCATCTATATACTTGGTAAAGGGTGGAAGGCTCGGCCTTATGCCTGGTGTTTTGTTCCACTCTTGCCGCCCTAGTTTCCGTCATATCGGTGTTATGTTCCCGGATTTTGCGTCCCTTACGCGGTTGGGCTATAATGGGAACCCCTTGACAGTTCGCCTTAAGTAAAGCTCTTCCAGCAATGCCCAACATTGGTTTTACCATTCGCCACCTAGCCTTTTTCTTTCCCTTGGGTCGGCCAGCCCAAGGGTCATCATTATTTCACCCCCCGGTCCAGTGCTCCTCTGAGTGTTGGTCCAACTGAGCGATGTCCGAGGCTACCAGGGGCAACTCTGGGCTGGCTTACCCGACGTCTTGCTCATCCGGTGTGCCCTGAGAACGAGATATGTGCAGCTCCTATCGGGATTTGTCGGCACATCTGGGTGGTGTTGCTGGTTTAGTTTTACCCTGTCGAAATGTCTTGTTGTACCGGGATACCGAGTCTGATCGGAATGTCTCGGGTGGAGGTCTATTCCTTCGTTGACCGTGAGAGCTTGTGATGGGCTAAGTTGGGACACCCCTGCAGGGATTTGAACTTTCGAAAGCTGTGCCCGCGGTTATGGGCAGATGGGAATTTGTTAACGTGTGTAACCGTGATGGTCTCTTTCCGATGGAGTTCGGGAAGTGAACACGGTGTTGGAGTTATGCTTGACGTAGGTTGTTTAGGATCACTTCTTGATCATACTTTCTCGAACGTGCTTTGCCTTCACTTCTCGCTCTCGTTTGCGTATGTTAGCCACCATTTATGCTAGTCGCTTGCTGCGGCTCCACCTCATACCTTTACCTTACCCATAAGCTTAAATAGTCTTGATCGCGAGGGTGCGAGATTGCTGAGTCCCCGTGGCTCACAGATACTTCCAAAACTAGTTTGCAGGTGCCATTGAGTCCATGCAGGTGACGCAACCAAGTTCAAGGAGGAGCTCGATGAAGATTTTGTCCTTGCGTTGTTCCATTCTAGTCAATCAGTAGTGGAGCCCAGTTGGGGTCGATCGGGGACCTTTGTCGCATTTGGGGTTCTGCTTTTATTTTGGTTCCATAGTCGGACCTTGATTGTATTTGGATGATGTAATGCTTTATTCATGTAATTGTGTGAAGTGGCGATTGTAAGCCAACTATGTATCTCTTTCCCTTATTATATTACATGGGTTGTGTGAAGATTACCTCACTTGCGACATATGCCTTCAATGCGATTATGCCTCTAAGTTGTGCCTCGACACGTGGGAGATATAGTCGCATCGAGGGTGTTACAAGTTTGTATTAGAGCCTTCCCCGACCTTAGGAGCCCCATTGCTTGATCGTTTTTAGCGGCCGAGTTGTGTCTAGAAAAATGTTTTGAGTCTTTTAGGAATTATATATCGGAGAGTTTAGGAATTCTTTTTACTTCCCAGTCTCCTCATCGCTCTGGTAAGGCTTCCTGACGTAGAGTTTTGACTCTTCTCTTCTCATATTTCACTAAAAAAAATTTAGGATCACACGGGTATCTTGGAATCGTTCCGATGGTTTTATGATGAGAACATTGTCTTGGTGCCTCCTATAAGGGGTTTTGCGGAAGTGTCCCGGGGAGTTGAGCTCTGAGGTGTTTTCATCATAATTTTATCATTGCAGTTCTGGAATACCTGAGTTTAGTACGCCGACATCGAAAATCTCTTTTATGTAGTTCGTTGGTGAGATAACCTCGACGCCACCCAGTACTGGGGCAGGAGTTCGGGAGCATTGCCATAACTCGTATAACCGATGCTTTTCGAAGGTTGAGGTAGATGATTTCCAAAGGTTTCTTGGTTATGTGTTGAAGGATGGATACAGCTGGATGTAGGATTTGCTAGTTTGGGTGAGATATTATGCTTCCCCTGTATCCCCAACACCTGATTGCATAACCGAAAAGGTTCGGGAGTTCCATAAGTGGGAATTCAAGTAGCTCTTAGGATATCTTTCCGACAGATGTATGATATGAAATTGGGGTTCGACGTCTAGTGGTCCGCCTATTCACGGTCGGTTTTATAGTGGTCTCGTTGTGTCTTAAAGAGTCCTTGGCTATGCCGACTCGGGGACGCCTCGTATGTCATGTGCACTGCCTTGTACATGATGGTGCTGTACGATCGAGCCCGTGTAGGCCCCACCACGAAAACTTCGGACGAAATCTCTATCATATGTTTGTTCTGGCTTATTTTGCAAGACAATCCTTGTTTTGTTTTGAGTTGTGGTATTCGAGTTGCTTCGAAGTCAAATGTTGATTCCATACCTTTTCCTAAATGGTGTTCTCATATTCCTATGTGAATACTAGTCCTTCTCGATCATCAAGTTTGTCATGTCAATTCTTTTCAACCGGTGTGTTTCTCTTCAAGCGGATCCAATCATTTCAACAACCGCAAGATCAAGTATCAGTTCGTCTCAATGGTGTTTGTTTCATCCGTCTCCAAGCTGCCTTTGTTTTTTCCCGCCCACCCACCCTTTTTCTGCGAGGACCCAGATTTCTTCATCGGGTATCCATTCAATTCATGTGAAGTCACTCCATTCTTTTTCGTTAATATTCTTACCCGGTGGTTCTCAAGGAGATGTTCTACTAGTTCTTCATTCTTCATTCTTTTCTTCTCCGATGGAACCAATTCAAGCTTTTGGTGTTGATCATATCCTTTTTCCTCATTTCAAATGTCTTTTCGTGCCGGTGACCTCTTAAAACTTCCCCGCTTGCTATTCTATTGTTTCGGAGTGCTCAAGATATCTCGAAGATTCGTGTTTCCACTCTGCAGTTATTCAATATCTTCGAGGACGTTCTCTCTTTCAAGTCTTAATTCAACTGGTGCAACCTCTCTTTAAAATCATTTCAACGGTGTATCTTTTCAGTGGGCCCTAACCCACAGGTCTTTTTCTAGGACCTTACCTGACTCTTCTATTTTCCCGGAGCTACCATCAAATTCTTTTCGAAATTTGACGTAAGAATGCATTGTCATCAGTCAAATGTCTTTCTCCAAGATCTTTCATTTATTTTCATCATTGGTTCAACCTTTAAAAATCGTCATTAAGGTGCCTCAACAATTCTTGGTGGTGTTTCTCGTTGTCATTCGCATCTTTTGAAGACCGAAGAAGTTTTTTTCTCTTAATCTTGCTCCATTCTCTTCAAGTTTCGTGATTCTAGCTTGTTGACATCCTCTCGTATTTGTTTTGATTGTGAGAATTCTTTTCAACCATTCAGAGTAATTCAGGAGCCTTTTCAGTTTGTTCATCCGGAGACCATCATTTCAGAAGATTTATTAATTCTCAGCTTTCAGTTATCATTCTCCAATTTTACCGGTGCTTCGTTCAGATGATCTTTAATCGGCTCGTGATCTCTTCGCCCTCATGTATCTAAATCCTCTCAAGCATCTTCGTGTATTTGCTAATTCTTCCCGGTGTTTCTTTATCTTTACTTCGTTCGTTTTCAGTTCTTACGATGGTTTGCTCAAGATTCTCTTCCATGGTTATCATATTAATTCTTTCGTTCTTTCAAATTCTACCGGTGGTTCGTTGAAGACCTTCTCAAGTTTGACGCTATATCTATCTTAATCCTTTCTACAAGAATAAGTAATATGTCGAATCTGTTGATTTTCATCAATTTAATTGGTGAAGGATAAGCATAACGTAATTCTTATTCTTGTTCATCCAAGTAATTAATTCCTTATTCCGGAGGCTCATCAAATTCTTGACTTTCTTTTGTTCATCTTGTCTTTCCCCGAGTTCCAAGCGCTAATTATCACGGAGATCCATCTAAATCATTACAAGATTTCACCTTGTGTTTTCTAATCCTCTTTCTTTTCGTTATCTTTTGTTTACCGGAGTTCTTCATGGAGGTTCTACATGATGGGTTCATCAAGGATTTAATTCCTTCTCGAAGTTTTCATCGAGATTCATTTCTAGGGAGTTCAAGCATTCTTCTTCTTGCAATCCGGAGTGCAATTCTATCTTCCGTAATCAATAGAGGTGGTATTATGTCATTCTTGATAATTTGAGTTCATGTTTCATGATTCACATGCGGTCAAGATTGGGATATTTTTAAGTCCATCAATCTCGTCATTGGAACTATCTTGGGTTATATTTCACCTAAAGTTTTCCTTAAGGATTGTCGCTCTCATGGCGTTTATCAATGATCCAATTTCTTCATTTATCCTTCCGGTGATATAAGCGTCTCATCTCCTTGTTGATATCAATCCAATCTATCGTTTCCGTTAGTGGCAGAATTTCACCTCATAATTTCGGGATGTTTTCTATAAGCCCACTACAAGCTTATTCTTTTCGTTCTTGGTTTTCAACAACTCCGTTCTAGCTTTGGCTGTAAGCGTGCTCTCGTTTTTCCCTTCGTTCATTCCATTCTTACTTTTGCTCCGGAGGCATTGTGTTGTTGCTCTCTGCAATCCATCTTCTTGTTTTGTCAGGATCGTGTTCCTTTCATGCCTATCCATTTAACTGGAGTGTCGTGTCCTCTGCTCAAGTTCTTTTCACCGTATCAAGTCTTGCATAACTTCTTAACAGGAGTGCTTTCAATATATATCTTGTCCTTCAACCTCGAGGTTTTTTTTCGCAATGTTCTTTGTCCCTCCTTGCTAATGGAGTGTTTTCGAATTTGTTCATCTTTGTTGTATTATTTTCTTGTCTTTGTTCAACCTCTCAAGGTTATTTGGTTTCACTCGTTTGTCAAAGAAGCAACTTAGTTTTACCTCTTCTCTTTCTCTTCCGTTTTCCCTCCGGTGCCATTCTAGATCTCGGGACGAGATCCTCTCGTAGTGGTGGAGTGTTGTAACGCCCCGTGACCGATGTGCCAGGTGTCGTGCAGTTATTCGCTGTTGTTGCCTTGTCATTGCTTGCGTGTCATGCATTGCATATCATGTCATCATGTGCATTTCATTTGCATACGTGTTCGTCTCATGCATCCGAGCATTTTTTCCCGTTGTCCGTTTTGCAATCCGGCGCTCCGTTCTCCTCCGGTGGTCATTTCTACATTTCTTTCATGTGTGGATATTAAACATTTCCGGATTGGACATAGACTTGCCAAGCGGCCTTGGTTTACTACCGGTAGACCGCCTGTCAAGTTTCGTACCATTTGGACTTCGTTTGATACTCCAACGGTTAACCGAGGGACCGAAAAGGCCTCGTGTGTGGTGCAGCCCAACACCCCCCCATTTTGGCCCAAAACCCACCTAAACCTGCTCCATCATCTAGAGCGTTCGATCACGATCGCGTGGCCGAAAACCGCACCTCATTTGGACTATCCTAGCTCCCTCTACCTATAAATATGTGTCCCTCCCAGAATTTTCGCGCAGATGAACCCTAACCTCCTCCTCCGCGCGCAGCCGGACGTTTCTTCCCGCGCCGCCCGGACATGTCCACCGCCCGGCCACCTACCCCCGGCCAATGAGAGCAGGCCACGTCACCGCCGCCACCACCTTCAGCCACTCAGCCGCCGCCACCTCATCCAGCGCCCGCACCCTCTCTCCTCCCGCCGCCGCCGGCCCGCGGGGCCCGAGGCCGGCCCGCGCGGGCCCAGATCCGCCGCCGCTTGGCGCCAGTCGCCACCAACCGCCCGTGCGCCCCCGCACCTTCGCCCGCCGTTCGTCGCCGGAGCCGCCCACCGCCGCCTCGCCATGCTCGCCGCCGCCGCCCGGGGCTCGCCTCCCCGCGCCTGCGCCGCCTCGCCGCCTGCCGCCTCGCCACCATGCGCCGCCACGCCGCCTCGCCGCCACGCGCCGCCACGCCTCCTCGCTGCCGGCCGCCTCGGTCGACGTGCGCCGCCACCTCGCTTGCCGGCGTCCTCCGCCGCTGCCTCGCCGGCGTCGTCCTCTGGCCTCCGCGTCGCCTTCTTCCTCCTCTCCGGCCGTCTCCCCCGTCTCCGGCGAACTTCTCCGGCGAGATCCACGAAGCGGGATCAGATCCACCACTCCCCCGATCCAAACGCCCCGTCCAGATCCGGATCCCTCCGTCCCGTACCACTTCGTCCCGGTTTGACTTTTTTCAGAGGTATAATTTTCACTAAGTCCCGAAATTCCCAGATCCATGTGCCACTGTTCATCACATTGTAACTTTGCATCCGTAGCTCTGATTCATGCATATAGCATATCAAAATGTTCATATCAGAGAGTACATCATTTCATTCCACTGCATCATTTTCATTCGAGTTCTTCTTGATGCCCGAAATGCTGTTAGAAGAGGGCTACTTGAGATAATTGTCAGATCTGCTACTCCGTTTAGCTTTTTGTCATTTTTGCCATGATTATTGTGTGCACGATATGCCCTGATGCTCTACATATGTTTTGTTAAGGGTTTTGCCATCTTTCCAGAGGTGCAACCCATGTATTTTTGTGATGTGTGAGGTGACTAGTGCAAGCTTGCAAAGTGGTGCACTTAGTAATTCTGTTTTCAGGGACTTAGCAATTCCACTAAGTCCTTGAGTTGTTTATCTCATGATGCCATATGTTCATGTTGTTTCCTAGTGATCCGTGCCTCTTTTGAGGATGATCAGTAAGGATGTTTTGTTAATCTTGTAGTTCTATATCCATCCATGTATTTGTTTGCAATTATGGAGCAGCCTAGCTTGAGTCAATCGAGCTCTACTTTTGCTACTTTGTGAATCTGGGCAGATTGTCAACTTGTTTGCAATTTTGCCGATGATGTTGTAGTTGATCCGTGCATGCTATGCTATTGTTCTTGCCATGTCTAGCTTGCATTTTGTGCCTTCTTGATGGGTGTATGCTTATCTTATCATGACTTGCTCTGTAGTGAGTGCATCGAGCTCGTAAACATGCCTACTTGAGTTATATTTCAGCATGTGCCAGTTTTCACCAAGTCTGTAAACTGATTATGTTTTTGCTATGTTCACATGCTTGCAATTGTATTTTCCGATCCCTTTTGGCTCAAGGTCACTAATTGACTTTTGTTAAGCTCTTTGAGTAGCTCCATGCCATGCTTTACTTTGCCATGTTCAGGTCCTGTAGCATGTAGTTTTGTTGCTCCGAAGAGTGCTACCTGATCTGAAATTCCAGACAAGTGTTAATTTCACTAAGTCTGAGATCTGTTTTCCATATGCATGTTTGCCATGCTTGTTTGAACCTGTTAATGGATGAATTGGCCATAGCTCAGTGCTAAACTTTTGTTAAGCATCTTGTATGCATCCCTGCCATGTATTTTGTTGTCATGTTTGGGTGCTGTAGCATGTTCATCTCATTGCATTTACATGCCTACTTGCTGTAAATCGCAGACCGGAGTCATTTTTGTTTCGCTTGCCATTTCCAAACCGTAACTCCGATTACGGCGTTCTTTATATCGTTTTCAAGCGATTTCATCTCATCTTTCCAGTGGCACACTTGGTTTTCCAAGTTGAGGCCAGGTTCATGCATTTCCTGTCATATCTTGCATATGTATCGCATACCGCATCCCGCATATCATACCATGTTCATGTGTTGGTTGTTTACTTTGTTGTGTGCTTCTTTTCCGGTGTTTGCTTCTTCGGGTTGGTTCCGGTAACATCACATTTGTGAGGACCTGTTCGTCTACGTCCGTTTATCTTCTTCATGGACTCGTTCTTCTTCCATGCGGGATTTCAGGCAAGATGACCATACCCTCGAAATCACTTCTATCTTTGCTTGCTTAATTGCTCGCTCTTTTGCTATGCCTATGTTGCGATACCTACCACTTGCTTATCATGCCACCCATATTGTTGAACCAAGCATCTAACCCACCTTGTCCTACCAAACCGTTGATTGGCTATGTTACCGCTCTGCTCAGCCCCTCTTATAGCGTTGTTAGTTGTAGGTGAAGATTGAAGTTTGTTCCTTGTTGGAACATGGAGATGTTGTTCCTTGTTGGAACATGTTTACTTGTTGGGATATCACTATATATCTTATTTAATTAATGCATCTATATACTTGGTAAAGGGTGGAAGGCTCGGCCTTATGCCTGGTGTTTTGTTCCACTCTTGCCGCCCTAGTTTCCGTCATATCGGTGTTATGTTCCTGGATTTTGCGTCCCTTACGCGGTTGGGCTATAATGGGAACCCCTTGATAGTTTGCCTTAAGTAAAGCTCTTCCAGCAATGCCCAACATTGGTTTTACCATTCGCCACCTAGCCTTTTTCTTTCCCTTGGGTCGTCCAGCCCAAGGGTCATCATTATTTCACCCCCCCGGTCCAGTGCTCCTCTGAGTGTTGATCCAACTGAGCGATGTCCGAGGCTACCAGGGGCAACTCTGGGATGGCTTACCCGACGTCTTGCTCATCCGGTGTGCCCTGAGAACGAGATATGTGCAGCTCCTATCGGGATTTGTCGGCACATCTGGGTGGTGTTGCTGGTTTAGTTTTACCCTGTCGAAATGTCTTGTTGTACCGGGATACCGAGTCTGATCGGAATGTCTCGGGTGGAGGTCTATTCCTTCGTTGACCGTGAGAGCTTGTGATGGGCTAAGTTGGGACACCCCTGCAGGGATTTTAACTTTCGAAAGCCGTGCCCGCGGTTATGGGCAGATGGGAATTTGTTAACCGGTTGTAGAAAACCTAAAGTTGAGCTTAATTAAAATGAGTCAACCGCGTGTGTAACCGTGATGGTCTCTTTCCTGCGGAGTCCGGGAAGTGAACACGGTGTTGGAGTTATGCTTGACGTAGGTTGTTTAGGATCACTTCTTGATCATACTTTCTCGAACGTGCTTTGCCTTCACTTCTCGCTCTCATTTGCGTATGTTAGCCACCATTTATGCTAGTCGCTTGCTGCAGCTCCACCTCATACCTTTACCTTACCCATAAGCTTAAATAGTCTTGATCGCGAGGGTGCGAGATTGCTGAGTCCCCGTGGCTCACAGATACTTCCAAAACCAGTTTGCAGGTGCCGTTGAGTCCGTGCAGGTGACGCAACCAAGCTCAAGGAGGAGCTCGATGAAGATCTTGTCCTTGCGTTGTTCCGTTCTAGTCGATCAGTAGTGGAGCCCAGTTGGGGTCGATCGGGGACCTTTGTCGCATTTGGGGTTCTTCTTTTATTTTGGTTCCGTAGTCGGACCTTGATTGTATTTGGATGATGTAATGCTTTATTCATGTAATTGTGTGAAGTGGCGATTGTAAGCCAACTATGTATCTCTTTCCCTTATTATATTACATGGGTTGTGTGAAGATTACCTCACTTGCGACATATGCCTTCAATGCGATTATGCCTCTAAGTCGTGCCTCGACACGTGGGAGATATAGTCGCATCGAGGGTGTTACAATTTTTAGGGGTCATCTCTGGTAGGGAAACCGAATCAATGAGGGACTTCTACCTGTGTTATCTTGCAATTCTCACAAACACATTAGTCCCTCAACTAGGTTTGTCATCAATACTCCAAAACCAACTAGGGGTGGGACTATATGCACTTACAATCTCCCCCTTTTTGGTGATTGATGACAAACTAGTTGAAGTTTTCAACGGGGAATATAATGTGAAATTGTAAAGGATAAGGAATTGTATTCATAAGTTGCAAGGGCTCCCCCTGAAGATGTGCATATGAGTAATTTGCTTTTGGAATGCAAATGCACATGGCAGGTTGTACTTGTGGAGATCCTCTTCAACTTATGAAGACAATTCATTATGCATGTGAAGGTATGTGAAGATAATGACATGCATAATGGAAAATGGACGTCTGCAAAATGATCTAAGTGCGGAGTTTATCGTCGCACATGCAGAATTTATCATCGCATCACAAAGTAGGAAATAAGTAGCAGACGACCATCGAGTTTAAGTGTTACAACTCAAAGAACCAAATGTATCAAAATGAGAGTTGTAAACACTAGGCAAAATATAAAGCAACCGCCCATATGGACCCGCTTGAAGACTATCGAACTCATATGCTTCTCCCCCTTTTGTCAGTAAGGACCAAAAAGGTTTGAAGACATAGAGCATCTACTCGTTCCCATGAAGAGTAGGTGAAGCAGCAGGGTCGTCGGTGGTGTTCGGCGGTGCAGAAGAACTTGGAGCAGTGTCGAAGCGTGCTGAAGGAGGGGGTGGTGAAGTAGCATCGTCTTCGTCCTCAATCACTCGGGCATTCACAGTTGCCGCAGAGGAAGAGAACTCATAGTCTTCAAGAGATGGAGTTCGTCGCAGCACTGCCCTTCGGGGAGGTGTGGAGTCAAACTTGAAGCATTCAGAGAAGCCATCCTCTTGAAGATCATCTTCAGAGCACATAAAGCGTCAGCCCTTTCCATGTGCGTCGAGAGGTTTCATGGGCAATAAAGGCATTCTTGGTGGCAAGATTGCGAATGCGGTTATCATCCACCAAGAGGCTTTGCATTTGGCGCTTCAGCCAGTCATGATGCCTATCCTGTTTCTGATGAAGAGCCACCAGAAGCTCTCGGTCATTGAGAACACGAGATCGCTTCTTGGGTCGTTGGGCAATAGTGCTTTCGGTGGCTTCAGTAAGGGCACGATGAGGTGCACGTGTAGTTCCAGCCAGAGGATAAACACGAGTGACTGCTTCAACTCCTTCAATGTTCTGAGAGAAACTTTGATGCTCCGCATTCTGAAGACTAAGAGGCTCCTTGGCAGGCTCAGGATAAATGGCTTCAACGGACATATCCACATCAGGCAGAAAGATCCGATGATTGCGAGCAGATGGCTGATATGAGATAGCGGAGTGGAGTTTAATCAGCCGCATTATCCATGGAGCGTAGAACTTCAAGCCAAAAAGATCAGAGCGTAATGCAGCAAGTTGGTGGATGAAGAAGTCTTGTGCATTGAAGCATTTGCCATGAAGAATATAGAAGAACAAAGTCTTCATTGCACCTTCCAGCTTGGCATGTGGAGAATGCCCTTTGATGGGCCAGAGAGTTCGCCTTATGATGTGATAGATAGTCCTTGGCAGATACTCAAGGTCTTCAACAAAGAACTCCTTAGGATATGCAGCATCTTGTGGCAAGGGCTTCATCATACTGAGCATCTAACTCATGTTCGGTTCATGCTTCTAAAAGATGTTCTCCATAGCTTCACTGTGAAGCTGACAGCCAGGTTCATAGAGATCTCCAGGAGTGGGCAGACCAGTGAGCTCAATGATATCAAAGTCTTTGGCTTCATGATGAACATTTCCTGTCATCCACTCCAGGACCCAAGTCTTCGGATCTCTGTTGTAGCCACGTATGTGAAGTGTGGCATAAAATTGGAGCAGCAACTCTTCGTTCTAGTGCTCTTGGTCGGTGACAAAAGGCAACCATCCAACCTCTTTGAAGCAATCCAGAGCTTCTTCCAGACAGGGCAAACCAGCTATTGCTTCAGTGTCAAGACGCTTATGTGGGAAGATGCGACCTTGATTGTACAGAATGCAGGAGTAATAGCTTCGCTGTGGATAGCTCCAGAACCGATCAGAAGATATTCATTCCCTTGAGTAGGGGTTCTTGGAGCTGTTGAAGAAAGTGTTGTCTGCTTTGAAGCCGTTGACATTGAAGGATCCAGGTGCTGATGCAGGACCTGGAAACCTGGGCAACCTTGGAATTGGCTTCTGTACCTGAGGCTTGTGCTCAACATGATAGTCAAACTAAGGACCAGCAGCAGGCGCAGGAACAGAAGCAGTAGCATCATTGGCTTCGCTGACTTCTGGTTCTTGGGTTGGTGTAGGCTCCATATTTGCTTCAGCCATGACAGCGTCAGTGGCTTCATTGGTGTTGGTGGTGGCAGCCTCAAGATTTTCTACCTCCACTTGATGAGCTGGAGGGTTGGGCACAGACACGTTCTCCGCGAGAACAACTTCATCAGTAGTTGGGGGAGTGGGGACACGTTCTTATTCTTGGGTGTCATCGGCTGATGCAGCCGGAATGTCTTCAGCAGCTTTAGCTTCAGATTCAGAGACTGGAGGCCTTGGTCCTTTGCGAAGCCTGCGTAACGCTGGCGACGCTTTTGGAGAAGGAGTTGGCTGGGCCTCAAGGTCAACTTCTTCTTGTTCTTGTGGGTGATCATCCCATGATGCATCCTAAGAAATTGGCGTCAGAGGACGACCAATGCTGATGAGTTCGCTGTGAGTAAGCACAGGCGATGATACCTGTTGGTGCTCGATCTGAGGAAGAACTGCATCATCTTCAACATGGTCATGGTGACGAATGTCTTCAGCAGCAGTGGGATCAGCTGCTGGAAAGTCTTCAGCTTCATGAGCCTCTGTGAAAGCAGGCTCATGGACAGTCAGTTGGCGCTCTTGATGTTCAGCGGCAGGGCGAACCATGGAGATGGGTTCAACAAGTAAGGGCTCTGTGGGAGCAGCCCGTTCCTTCTTGGTCTTCCGCTTCTTCTTGGAGGGAGCAGCATCAGAGGCTTCAGAATGTTTCCTCTTTCTGGCTTCAGCCTCAGCAGTCCTTGTCTTCTTCAGTTCTGAAGCGGTAGACCTGGCTTTTGGCTTCGAGCCAGTCATGCTGGTTGGGAAGACAATGAGATGTGCTTCCTGCCTTGGTGCGTCGGGTTCGGCCATAGCGGGCTTCTTCTTCTTCTTCTTCTTCTTCTTCTTCTTCTTCTTCTGCTTTGCAGCCATCCTGGGGTCGATGCCAGGACGACCAAGGGCCTTGCGCTTCTCAGCCTCATTATAGGCTTGCACACTCTTGTCAGCCAGGACCTTCATGCGCTCACGAGAACCTTGAGCTTTTGCATGTTTCTTGAGAAAGGCTTCTTTGAGCTCATGCAGCATAATCTTGAAGTTTTTCACCTCTTGCACGCTGAGCTTGGCCATATGCTTCTTGAACTGAGCTTTCTCAAAGTCAATCTTTTGCTTCAGTTCGACGATGCGCTGAGCTAGAGCTAGCTCTGAAGCAATGGCGCCATGGAAGGCGACACTAAGGCCAATTGGAAGTTGCAGATCTTCGAAGCTGAGGTTGGGCGTGTCAAACCACTCATCAATGAAGTTGTGGATGATTGCCACGTCAAAGAGAGGCAGATCATTGAAGATTTCTGCTTCTTCTTTGCTCTTGATCAGTTGCTCAAGAGCGTCATCTGCTAGATCTTCATCACTGGACAGATCAATGGCATCGTTGCGCAGAATAGTAGCAGCAGTCAGTTCTTGGCTGGTGTGTGGAAGAGGCATCTTGACTTTCTGGGGCTTGGAGATGCGCGACAGATCTTCATACTGCACATTGTCTTCAGGAGGTGCAGTAGCCAATGGCTTCGCCCGTGAGATTTTTGGTGCTAAGGCAGGCTTTGAAGCTTTAGGCTGCTTCAGTTTCTTTGGCTTCGGCGCTGCAGGCGCTTCATCTGATTCAGCATCATTTGCAGGCTCATCCACGGCTGTCCCTTGAACCATGATATGAGTGATGAGACCTTCCAGGTTGTAGAAGGGCCCAACAAGATTGGGTTCAGCTTCGCGGGTGCCATCGGCACGGGGAGCAGAGGGACCAGGGTTGAAGTCTAGTCCCAAAGACTTCTTGTTCTGCTTCGCCGAATTCTGGGCAAACTGGAAGTTGCGCTTGAACAGATTGTCGTCTCGACACCATAGCAGTGACGATGGGTCAGCATCCGTAGGCTGTGGTCCATGGACCATGCAGGGATAGAAGTCTTGTTCAATGGCTTCATCTCTGGACCTGGGTTGAAGATTTTTGTAGAGGATGTCTCCCCATGGTCGCTTGATGGCATTCTTTTCAGCATATTCCTTTATCACAAATCTGTACTTGAACCACTGTTCTGCCCAATATCGTCGAATCCATTGGATTCGTGTCTTGCGCTGATTGTAATCCTCTTTAGGATCTGTCTTGTAAAGCTCTGAGAGGTCATCAGGCAAATCTCTTGATGTTCCCCCACGATGTTGTCTGCCACCCTTCCTTACTGATTTCTCTGCAGCCATGAACTTCAAACTGAATGGCTTCAACACGTTCAAAGGCTTCAAAGGCTTTCGCTTGCTGGACAAACAGGAACTGGCTTCAGGAGAATTTATATGATACTGTAAGAATTCTGCAAATGAATGCAGACTATGAGAACCAAGGGATTCTCCCATGGACATGTACCTGTGACAGCATTAAGGTGCGAGGGAAGGGGAAGAGGTCATATGCATTCTTAGAAGATTTTGAAGATAAATCAGTTTATAAGACATTGACCTCATCATGCGAAGACATTCACTCATAGATAAGGAGTTGGTTCCAGATTTGTACGAATCCAGAGATCAGTACAAGTGAGGAATCTAACTACTTTGTGAAGCATAAGTGAACATACTAGGCATAATATGAGATACAGTATGAAGTGGATCCAACATGTGTGAACAAAAACTAGTTGTGGTAGAAAGTGACGAATCTGTAGAATCAAAAGGGGCCGTAAAAGGAAGTTTTATTTACCACACAAGGAACTTCTAGACGGAGTAGAAGAGGAGGCCGAGCAGTTCGATCGTCCGTGCCCTAACTTAGCAACGGAGGACACCTATGGCGACGGCGGAGAAGATGATGTCCGCGGTCGGTGTGAAGACGGCGTCGGAGAGGTTGCGACAGCTAAGCACTTCGTCGCCGGTATCGTCGAGGGCTAGCGGTGGCGCTAGGGTTCGTGTGAGAGTGGAAGAAGAGATAATGACTGTGGTGTGGTGTGTATTTATAGGGACAGGGGCGGCTCAGTGTTATTACACAGGTGCCCCTAGCGATTCACATCTGAGGAACACGTGGCCATCATGCAGCATATCGGAGGTTGTTCCACGTCCCACGCACGCCTGGATTGTCGGGTGGTCGTTCCCACTTCTCCGGGTTTCAGGTGAAGGAATTAGCATTGAAAGCGGACTTAATGTTTGTCTCTGTATCTTCTGCTGACAAGGACGCAGAGAAGACATTTGACAGTTTCAAGAGAATGCATATGATTTGGAGAGTTAGAGTTTGAGATAGAAAGCATAGAGAGGTTAGTGTCCGATCACATTCACTTAGTTCAAAAGATTCAACAAGAAGACATAGCTATAAGTGAATGCTGTAGAGGACAGAACACTAGTATATATATATAATCAACATAGTGAAGATAATCATGAAGACATGTTGAGATTGAAGCCAAACCGAATGTGAAGACATAGCAAATGTAACGCCGTGAGTGAAACACTTCAAACAGAACATTTGGTGGTGGCATTACCCACCGTATAGGAAGTGTTAGACCCAGACACGGCGCTCAATTATCGTGGCGCTCCGAGGTCAAATTCCTCATTAATGTATTCACACTTAGAATGCATGTCTTCATTGATTGAAGATATACTTTGCTTCATGTGTTGCACATCTAAGTCATCAATATGCATAAGTGTTAGGATGTGTGCCTGATCACAGGACATTTGAGGATTCCAAGATATTTAGCTCACACCATAACTTGCAAAATCTCTTCTCATCCAAGGGCTGGTGAAGATATCTGCCAATTGCTCTTTCGTGTTGACGTGTATGATATCAATATCTTCCTTCACAACATGATCTCTGAGAAAGTGATGACGAATCTCAATGTGCTTCGTCTTCGAGTGCTGAACTGGGTTGTTGGCAATCTTGATGGCGATTTCGTTGTCGCAGTAGAGTGGCACTTGCTTTAGATGAATGTCATAGTCTTTGAGTGTTTGCTTCATCCACAGAAGCTGAGTGCAGGAAGATCCAGCAGCAATGTATTCAGATTCAGCAGTGGAGAGAGATACACAGTTCTGCTTCTTTGAAGACCAACTTACAAGTGATCGTCCCAGAAAATGACATGTGCCTGATGTATACTTGCGATCAACCTTGTCACCAGCATAATCAGCATCCGAGAATCCAACTAGATCAAACTCTGAGCCCTTTGGATACCATAATCCTAGAGTTGGGGTGTAAGCCAAATATCGAAGAATTCGCTTCACAGCTAAGTGATGCGATTCCTTTGGTGCCGCTTGGAATCGAGCACACATGCAAACACTAAGCATAATATCTGGCCTAGATGCACATAGATAAAGTAAAGAACCAATCATGGAGCGGTATACCTTTTGATCGAACTCTTTACCATTGTCGTTGGGACCCAGATGATGTTTGGCTGGCATTGGCATCGTGAAGCCTTTGCAGTCTTGCATACCGAACTTCTTTAGGCAATCTTTGAGATACTTCTCTTGAGATATAAAGATGCCGTTGCGTTGCTGTCGTATTTGAAGACCAAGGAAGAACTTCAGCTCTCCCATCATGGACATCTGGTATTGCTCTTGCATCATATATCCAAACTCTTCAGTGTATTTCTGATTGGTGCAGCTGAAGATAATGTCATCCACATATATTTGGCACACAAACAGTTCACCATCATATGTCTTCATGAAGAGAGTGGGGTCGAGGGAACCAGGTGTGAAGCCTTTGCTTTTCAGGAAGTATTTGAGTGTGTCATACCAAGCCCGAGGGGCTTGTTTGAGGCCATACAGTGCCTTATTGAGTTTGTATACCATGTCAGGATGCTTTGGATCTTCAAAGCCAGGCGGTTGTGCAACATACACTTCTTCTTCAATCTTGCCATTGAGAAAAAGTGCTCTTCACATCCATTTGATATAGATGTATGTTATGATGATTTGCATAGGCCAGCAGTATGCGTATGGCTTCAAGTCGAGCCACGGGAGCAAATGTTTCATCGAAGTCAATCCCTTCCACTTGAGTATATCCTTGAGCAATGAGACAAGCTTTGTTTCTGACAACTTGACCATGCTCATCTTGCTTGTTGCGGTATATCCATTTGGTGCCTATTATATTGTGCTTCCGAGGATCAGGACGCTTAACCAGTTCCCATACATTATTCATCTCAAACTATTGAAGCTCTTCTTGCATAGCTTGAATCCATTCAGGTTCCATGAAGGCTTCTTCAACTTTCTTGGGTTTTGTTATTGAGACGAATGCGAAGTGCCTATAGAAATTTGCTAGCTGTGTTGCCCTTGAACGAGTGAGCAGACCGGGTGCATTGATGCTATCAATTATTCTCTCAATCTGCACTTCATTTGCGACACGAGGATGTACAGGGCGAAGATTTTGTTCTTGCTGATCATTGTCATTGTTAGAGGGATTGTCTTCAGGCTGAGCATTGTCTTCAGGTTGATCAGGTGCGGAGATGATAAGTTCCTCTTCAGGTTGAGCTTCAGAGGGTATGATTTCTCCAGTTCCCATAAGTTTGATTGATTCACTGGATGGAACTTCATCTAGCACATTTGGTAGGTGCTCTCTTTGTGAACCGTTAGTCTCATCGAACCGCACATCCACTGTTTCAACCACTTTATAATGAAAGAGATTGAAGACTCTGTAGGAGTGCGAATCCTTTCCATATCCAAGCATAAAACCCTCATGTGCTTTTGGTGCAAATTTTGAAGTGTGATGTAGATCCTTGATCCAGCACCTGGCGCCAAATACTCTGAAGTAACTGACATTTGGCTTCTTGCCAGTAAGGAGCTCATAAGATGTCTTGTTCAGAAGCTTGTGAAGATAAACACGGTTGATTGTATGGCATGCAGTATCAATGGCTTCAGGTAGAATTTTATTGGAGTCTTGTATTCATCAAGCATCGTTTGGGCCATCTCAATGAGTGTTCTGTTCTTGCGTTCGACGACGCCATTCTGCTGTGGCATGTACAGAGCTGAGAATTCATGTGTGATGCCCAAAGTATCAAGATACGTATCAAGGCCAGTGTTCTTGAATTGAGTGCCATTGTCACTTCTGATGTGCTTTATCTTGGCGCGATAGTTGTTCATTGCTCGATTGGGGAAGCGTCTGAAGACATCCTGCACTTCAGTCTTGTAAAGGATTATGTGCACCCAAGTATATCTAGAATAATCATCAACAATGACAAAGCCATAGAGACAAGCAGTAGTAGTAAGAGTTGAGTAATGAGTGGGACCGAAAAGATCCATGTGGAGCAGTTCGAAGGGTCGAGTTGTTGTCATGATTGTGTTCGAGGGATGCTTGGCTCTCGTCATCTTTCCTGCTTCACAGGCACCGCATAAGTGATCTTTCTTGAACTTGACGCCCTCGATGCCTATGACATGCTTCTTCTTTGCAAGGGTGTGGAGGTTCCTCATGCCAGCATGCCCTAGCCTCTGATGCCAGAGCTAGCATTCTGAAGCTTTTGCCAGAAGACATACGGCAAGTTGTGGTCCTGCTGAGAAATCTACCACGTACAAATCATCTTTCCTATACCCTTCAAACACTAGAGACTTGTCAGATTCCATTAGAACAAGGCAACGATATTTTCCAAACATCACAATCATGTTTAAATCGCAAAGCATTGAGACAGACATTAAGTTGAAACCAAGGGATTCAACAAGCATGACTTTATCCATGTGTTGATCCTTTGAGATTGCAACTCTACCTAGACCCAATACCTTACTTTTACCAGTGTCAGCAAATGTGATGTGACTCTTGTCGGATGGACATAAGGTTGAGTCTCTTGCCAGTCATGTGATTGGTACACCCACTATCAATAATCCATTCTGTGTCGTACCCTACAGTGCAGTTAGGGGGATAGGCTTCACGAAGAGAATTGTGAAGCAAAAACATTTGACGAACCAGTGGGTTATGAAAGCTTAGATCGAGATTTGGACTGATAGGGCGAGTAGCAAGCGATTCAGGAACAAAGTACATAATAAGACCATTCGGGCATTTGATCTTGCGCCCTACAAGATGTTTAAGGTCCCCAGCAATAGCGTCAGACGATTTTGGTTTTCTGCTGGAGACCCTTCCCTGCAAAAGAGAGTTAAGCTTTCTTAGCCACCCACATCTTCAAGGGTGGCTTAGAAGCAATAAGTCTAAGTGCAGCATCTGAGAACTTTGGCTTTGGAGCCCTAGCAAAAAGTCTTGCAGGAGGACAATAGTACTCATAAGAATAAGCAGAATAGTTCTTGGTCTTATGAACATGGCGGTTTGATGAACCGCGCTCATATTCATAGGCCTGAGTATGGCTTCCCTGCAAAACATTTGCGTTAGTGCGACTCAGGTGAGTCCTCTGTCTGTATGAAGCCTTTGGACCGTATGAAGCCTGTGGTCTGGGGTTTATCTTCTTCACCTATGGTGTCATGATGACATTCACAGGAAGATTCTCCAAACACCTTTTCGGCACCCAGATCTTCTTCATAGGCGATCCATTCCTGCAGTTAGTACCAATATACCCGGCAAACACTTCACCATTCTGATTCTTAAACAGTTTATAGTTTGCATCAAAGGATTCATCAATAACGATGGGATTAGCACAAGTGAAGCCAGATAGGGTGGATGGATCCGCTGAGGGTTCCTTTGCAGCAACCCATGTGGTTTTGGGGTACTGCTCAGGTTTCCAGTAAGAGCCATCAGCATTCATTTTCCTTTCGAACCCAACACCCTCTTTCCTAGGGTTTCGGTTCAGGATCTGCCTTTTGAGGACATCACATAGTGTCTGATGCCCTTTGAGACTTTTGTACATCCCTGTTTCAAGCAGTGTCTTCAACCTAGCATTCTCATCAGCAATAGCAGTGGTATCCTCAGCGTAGGGGTTAGTTACCACATCAACAGTTGAAGATATTGCAATAGTAGCAGCAGTAGAACATTCAGCAACAGAGGTAGCGTTATCATGCTCAATGCATTTAAGACATGGTGGTTCAAATCCTTCCTGAGCGGAACTGATCTGTTTGGCGCGAAGTGACTCGTTTTCCTTTTGAAGATCTTCATGAGCCGGTCTCAATTTCTCAAGATCTTGCTTCCTTTGAAGATAATCATAGGAAAGCGTTTCATGAGTTGTTGAGAGCGTTTCATGACGACTTCCAAGTTCCACATACTTAACATGAAGATTTTTTATGTCTTCAATTAAGGACTGAGATCGAGTCATTTCAGCGTCTAGCAGATCATCGCTTTTGTCTAATAGTTTTTGAATATGTTCCATAGCTTTCTGTTGTTCAGTTGCAATTTTAGCAAGTGTTTTGTAGCTGGATTTGGAATCACAATCAGAGTCATCTTCACTAGATGTTTGATAGTGAGTAGTGCGTGTGTTTACCTTGGCACTGCGTGCCATGAAGCAGTAGGTAGGAGCGGAGTAGTCCTTGTCATTTGCATCGGTGTCGGTGATGTAGTCATTGTCTTCAGTGTTGAAGATGGACTTGGCAACGTATGCTGTAGCCAGACTCGCAACGCCAGAATCGGACTCCTCCTCAGACTCCACCTCCGCCTCCTCAGAAGCAGACTCCTCCTCTGAATCCATTTCCTTGCCAACAAACGCACGTGCCTTGCCAGATGAGCTCTTCTTGTGTGATGAAGACTTGGAGGAAGACTTGGAAGAAGACTTTGAGTATTTCTTCTTCTTCTTGTCGTCAGAGTCATACTCCTTGCTCTTCTTCTTCTTGTTGTTGTTCTCATTGTCCCACTACGGACACTCAGAGATGTAGTAGCCAGGTTTCTTGCACTTGTGGCATGATCTTTTCTTGTAGTCATAAGCAGAAGCTTCATCATTCCTTGAGCTTGATCGTGAAGACTTTCTGAAGCCTTTCTTCTTGGTGAATTTTTGGAACTTCTTCACAAGCATAGCAAGCTCCTTTCCAATGTCTTCAGGATCATCAGAACTGCTGTCGGATTCTTCTTCAGATGTGGAGACAGCTTTTGCCTTCAAGGCACGAGTTCGCCCATAGTTGGGACCGTAGATGTCTCTTTTCTCAGAAAGCTGAAACTCGTGTGTGTTGAGCCTCTCAAGTATGTCAGACGGATCGAGTGTCTTGATGTCAGGACGTTCTTGAATCATTGGGGCTAGGGTGTCAAACGAGCTGTCAAGTGATCTCAGGAGTGTCTTGACGACTTCATGCTTGGTGATCTCAGTGGCGCCGAGAGCTTGAAGCTCATTTGTGATGTCAGTGAGTCGATCAAATGTGAGCTGGACATTCTCATTGTCATTTCTCTTGAAGCGGTTGAAGAGGTTGCGAAGGACGCTGATTCTCTGATCTCTCTGGGTTGAGACGCCTTCATTGACCTTGGAGAGCCAGTCCCATACTAGCTTAGATGTTTCCAAAGCACTTACACGGCCATACTGTCCTTTGGTCAGATGACCACAGATGGTGTTCTTGGCAGTGGAGTCCAGTTGAACGAACTTCTTGACATCAGCAGTGGTGACACCTTCACCAGCCTTAGGAACACCATTCTTGATGACATACCATAGATCGACATCAATGGCTTCAAGATGCATGCGCATCTTATTCTTCCAGTAGGGATATTCAGTTCCATTGAAGACGGGACATGCAGCGGAGACTTTAATTATCCCTGCAGTCGACATAGCTAAAACTCCAGGTGGTTAAACCGAATCACACAGAACAAGGGAGTACCTTGCTCTGATACCAATTGAAAGTGCGTTATATCGACTAGAGGGGGGTGAATAGGCGATTTTTATGAAAGTCTTCAAAATGTGGAAGTTTCAAAGACAAACGATAGAAATAGACCTATTACCATGCAGCGGAAGGTAGACTACACTAGGCAAACCATAGTCAAGTATTCAATGAAGTGAAAGCACAATGACCTATAGCAGCTAGGTAGTTAGGATCAGGTAGGAAGATATTATGAAGCCAAATAGAACATGCAGTCACTCAGTGAAGACAAAAGATAGTGCAATCATACAATGACTTCACAAGGACCAACAGTAAGTAAAGGGAAAGGAAGGATGAAACCAGTGACTCGTTGAAGACAATGATTTGTTAGACCAGTTCCAGTTGCTGTGACAACTGTATGTCTGGTTAGGGCGGCTAGGTATTTAAACCTGAGGACACACAGTCCCGGACCCCCAGTCCTGACCACGCAGCTCAGGACACCCAGTCCTCAATGTATTCCCCTTGAGCTAAGATCACACAGACCTCACCCAATCACTCTGGTAAGTCTTCAAGGTAGACTCCCAAACCTTCACAGACTTCGTTCATCGGCGATCCACAATGACTCTTGGATGCTCAGAATGCGACGCCTAACCGGCTGGAGGATTCACAGTCCTCAAGTGTAATAAGTCTTCAGATCACACAGACAGGAAGACTTAAGTGATGCCTAACACTCTTTGGCTCTGGGTGGTTAGGGCTTTATGCTCGCAAGGAATTCTCTCTCAAAGGCTTCGAGGTGGGTTGCTCTCAAACGACAAAAGCCATACTCTAACTCTGAGCAGCCAACCGTTTATGGTTGTAGCGGGTGGGCTATTTATAGCCACTAGGCAACCCGACCTGATTTTTCCGAAATGACCCTGGGTCACTAAGGAACTGACACGTGTTCCAACGGTCAGATTTCAAACACACACGGCAACTTTACTTGGGCTACAAGCAAAGCTGACTTGTCCGACTCTGGACAAGATTCGCTCTCATAGTCTTCACTCGAAGACATAGGTTTTGGTTAAGCATCACTTCAGTCATTCTCACTGGTTCTCTTGGACCCCACTTAACAGTACGGTGGTTCCTATGACTCAACAAAGAAGAAAAAGAACTACGAAAGATCTAAGTCTTCGAGCTCCATAGGCTTCATGCGATGTCTTCTCTTGTCATAGTCTTCAATGTGAATATCTTCACATACCACCTTTGACATCAATGTCTTCATACATTTTTAGGGGTCATCTCTGGTAGGAAAACCGAATCAATGAGGGACTTCTACCTGTGTTATCCTACAATTCTCACAAACACATTAGTCCCTCAACTAGGTTTGTCATCAATACTCCAAAACCAACTAGGGGTGGGACTAGATGCACTTACAGTTCGAGACCCCGCCCATATGTACGTACGTGGTCGTATTTTCTTTCTTGCACACTGGCCGCTGTACGTACGTGTACATGCTACGTGCGCGCCTCTACTACGACAAGTGTTCCTCTACATCGACCAGTATGTACGTACACGTTCGCGACCAGAATGACAACGCTACATATGCTTCGACCAGGTGGGTACCGACTGTCAGGCACTTCCTTGCGTGGGAAGATGTAGTTGGTGGGTCCCAGCAGTCAGGGGCGAATCGTTTTTTGCCGTGACGCACTTCCTTGCGTGCGAAGATGTAGCTGGTAGGTCCCAGCAGTCAGGGGGAAACTTTTTTTTCGCGAAATACGGTTGCCCGTATGGTGGGTCCCTGCTGTCAGGTGGAGGAATCATTATTTTCTGCATAATAAGGAGGCACTTCCTTGTTGCGGCCATGGACCCAGCTGTCAGCCTCTCCACGTACAGTCCACGTCCGATGGAAGCCGTTCCTTGACCACGTTGACCACGCCACGACGAGAGCACCAGGGCGATGGACGACGGCGAGGCCTAGGAAGGGGACGATGCGGAGCTGGGGAAGACGCGGCAGTGGATGCCCACACATAGAGGAGTATGAGGGTTCACTGGTTCGGCTGCCGTCGCCGCAGAATAACAGGGGGTGTGGGTGAGTAGAGGGATGGCCTGGCCAGCGGTGGGAGTAGTAGGGGGCGGTGAGGCCTCTGCGGCATCATAGCCGGCCACGGGAGGTAGGAGCACGTGGCATGACCGGCGCTGGTCTGGGCGGCTGGAGCAAGAAGACCAGAGGTTGAAGAAGCACTATGGCTGTTGGATGGACATCGTACGATCACTGGAGCTAGAATCGTTCATATTGACTAAGTTGACAAAGCCCTCCGTCCCTGATGTAACACCCTCGATGCGACTATAGCTCCCACGTGTCGAGGCACGACTTAGAGACATAATCGCATTGAAGGCATATGTCGCAAGTTAGGCAATCTTCACAACATCCCATGTAATGTAAATAATAAAGGGGAGATAACATAGTTGGCTTACACTCGCCACGTCAATCAATTACATAAATAACATTACATCAACCAAACACTCATGGCCCGACTATGGCGCCAAAATAAAAGAGAACCCAACATGCGACACGATCCCAATCACCCCCAACTGGGCACCACTACTGATCATCGGGAAAGGAAACATAGTAACGTTGAGAGTCTTCGTCGAACTCCCACTTGAGCTCATACGCGTCTCCTGGAGCGGAATCATCAGGCCCTGCATCTGGTGTAATAGTAATCTATGAGCCACAGGGACTCAGCAATCTCGCACCCTCGCGATCAAGACTATTTAAGCTTATAGGTATGGCAAGGTAAATATAAGTGGAGCTGCAGCAAGCGACTAGCAAATATGGTGGCTAACTTATTCGCAAAAGAGAGCGAGAAGAGGAGGCAAAGCGCGAGCGAGAAAGTAGAGAGCAACCTGCGCAAACATTACTCCAACACCGTGTCCACTTCCCGGACTCCGCCGAGAAGAGGCCATCACGGTAACACACTCAGTTGATTCATTTTAATTAAGTTAAGGTTCAAGTTATCTAAACCGGACATTAACAAATTCCCATCTGCCCATAACCGCGGGCATGGCTTTCGAAAGTTCAAATCCCTGCAGGGGAGTCCCAACTTAGCCCATGACAAGCTCTCACGGTCAACGAAGGAATAGACCTCCTCCCAAGACGTTCCGATTAGACTCGGTATCTCGGTAATTCAAGACACTTCGACAGGTTAAAACAAGACCAACAACACCGCCTGAATGTGCCGACAAATCCCGATAGGAGCTGCACATATCTCTTTCTCACGGCACACTCAGATGAGCCAGACGTCGGGTAGGCCAGCCCAGAGTTGCCCCTGGTAGCCCCGGACATCGCTTAGTTGGACCAACACTCAAAGGAGCACTGGCCCGGGGGGGGGGGGCTAAAATAAGAAAAAGGCTAGGTGGCGAATGGTAAAACCAAGGTTGGGCATTGCTGGAAAAGCTTTAATCAAGGCGAACTATCAAGGGGTTCCCATTATAACCCAACCGCGTAAGGAACGCAAAAATCGGGAACATAACACCGATATGACGGAAACTAGGGCGGCAAAGAGTGGAACAAAACACTAGGCGAGAGCCGAGCCTTCCACCCTTTACCAAGTATATAGATGCATTAAGATAACATAGCAATATAATGATATCCCAACAAGTAAAATAAATGTTCCAACAAGGAACGGCCTTCATCTTCACCTGCAACTAGCAACGCTATAAGAGGGGCTGAGCAAAGCGGTAACATAGCCAATCAACGGTTTGCTAGACATGGTGGGTTAGAGGTTTGACATGGCAATTTGGGAGGCTTGCAAGCAAGTGGTAGGCATCGTAGCAATGGCATAGCAAAAGAGCGAGCAAACTAGCATAGCAAAGATAGTAGTGATTTCGAGGGTATGATCATCTTGCCTGCACAGTTGTCAGAGTTGACTGGATCCTCAAAAGCAAACTCAATGGGCTCCTCGTTAGCGAACTCGTCTCCCGGCTCTACCCAAACAAGACAAACAAGCAACAAGGATACAATCAACCACGTGCAAACTCAAACAACACGATGCAAAGATGATATGCTATGCGGGATGCAAAATGCAAGATATGACAGGAAATGCAAAGAGCTTAACAAAAGTCCCTTAGTGACCTTGATCCAAAAGGGATCAGAAAATACAATTGCAAGCACGTGAACATAGCAAAAACATAATCAGTTTTCAGACTTAGTGAAAAACTGACACATGCTGAAACATAACCCAAGTAGGCATGTTTACGAGCTCGATGCACTCACTACGGTGCAAGTCATGGCAAGACAAGCATACACCCATCAAGAAGGCAAAAAAATGCAAGCTAGGCATGGCAAGAAAAATAGCATAGCATGCACGGATCAACTACAACATCACCGGCAAAATTGCAAACAAGTTGACAATCTGCCCAGATTCACAAAGTAGCAAAAGTAGAGCTCGATTGACTCAAGATAGGGTGCTCCATAATTGCAAACAAAGACATGGATGGATAGAGCACTACAAGATTAACAAAACATCCTTACTGATCATCCTCAAAAGAGGCATGGATCACTAGGAAACAACATGAACATATGGCATCATGAGATAAACAGATCAAGGACTTAGTGAAATTACTAAATCCCTGAAAACAGAATAAGCAAGTGCACCACGTTGCAAGCTTGCACAAGTCACCACACACATCACAAAAATACATGGGTTGCACCTCTGGAAAGATGACAAAACCCTTAATAAAACATATGTAGAGCATCAGGGCATAGCATGCACACATTAATCATCGCAAAAATGACAAAAACCTAAACGGAGCAGCAGATCTGACAATAATCTCAAGTAGCCCTCTTCTAACAGCATTTCGGGCATCAAGATAAACTCAAATGAAAATGATTCAATGGAACGAAATGATGTACTCTCTGAGATGAACATTTTGATATGCTATATGCATGAATCGGAGCTACGGATGCAAAGTTACGGGGTCACGAACATGAGCACTTGGATCGAAATTTCTGGGACAGAGAAAAAAAACACCTCCGGATTAGGGTTTACTGTCCAGATCTAGATCGGGGCGGCGCGCCGTTCGAGGTTGACCGGGGCAGCTCGCCGGAGGGGTCGCCGGGGTGGAGATCCGGCGAGGAGGAGGGCCGTGCGGGGCGGCGTGGGGGCCGACCGGCTATGGGCCCGTGCGGCGGCTTGCCGGGCGGCGGGCGGCGGAGCTGCGGCGCTCGTCGCCGGCGTGGAGAGGCGGCGGCATGCGGCGGATCGCCGGCGGAGAGGCGGCTCGGCCACGGAGAGAGGAGGCGGGCGGCGCAGCGAGGCGGTCGGGCGGCGCGGGGAACGGGCCGCGCGGGGGCCCGGTTCGGGCTCGCCCGGGCCGCGGCGGCTGTGGCGATGTGGGCGCGGGGACCGACCAATGGTGAGGTGACACGTGGCGACGGCGGCGGCGGGATTTTTCGTCCGGCGGCGGGTGGACACGTCCGGCCGCGCGGAGATGATTTTTAGGGTCTCGGAGGTAGGGGGAGATCCGAAAATCGGGGGGTGTTTAAATAGGCATAGGGGGAGCTAGGAGAGTCCAAATGAGGTGCGGTTTTCGGCCACGCGATCGTGATCGAACGCTCTAGATGATGGAGCAGAGTTAGGTGGGTTTTGGGCCAAATTGACGGGGTGTTGGGCTGCAACACACACAAGGCCTTTTCGGTCCCTCGGTTAATCGTTGGAGTATCAAACGAAGTCCAAATGATACGGAACTTGACAGGCGGTCTACCGGTAGTAAACCAAGGCCGCTTGGCAAGTCTCGGTCCAATCCGGAAATGTTTAATCCCCACACACGAAAGAAAGCTACAAATGACCACCGGAGGAGAACGAAGCGCCGGAATGCAAAACGGACAACGGGGAAAATGCTCGAATGCATGAGACGAACACGTATGCAAATTCAATGCACATGATGACATGATATGAGATGCATGACAACGACAACAATACACGGAGACAAAAACCCGAACCCGAGGAAATAAATATAACTTAACGCCGGAAACGGCAAGAGTTGGAGTACAAATTGGGAAAGTTACATCCGGGGTGTTACAAAGACTCTGCAGTTGTTTACCATGCTGAGGGGATTACGACTATACAAGGGTTTACTGGTTCGTCTGCCGTCGCCGGAGAATAACAACAGGTGTGGGTGAGTAGAGGGATGGCTAGGCCAGCGATGGGAGTATGATGGGGCAGTGAGGCCTACGCGACAGCACAGCCGACCGCAGGGAGGACGGAGCAGGCAGTCCCGCTGGTGCTTGTTTGAGCGGCTGGAGCAGGAAGAGCAGAGATTGAAGAAGCACGACGATCGTTGGATGGACATCCAACAGTCACTGCTTGTGCGTCAACCTTTTGTTAGGAAAGCCTCAAATCTGTGGAAAACATCATACATCCCATCTGCCATTATTTCTAATAATTTACAACCCATTTGCCAATTCTTAAGGGTTTTTTTGGAACCCATATTTTTGTTGTTAGCATTACAGCCCATATTGTGGCCACGGTTAAAAAATTATACGAAATTTTGCATATTTCGGTGCGGACCGAACTATTTTTAATCCCGTAATTTCGAGTCACATTCAAACTGATTTTAAAAATAAATGTATATCAATATAAAATCCACCAAATTGTCCACGCATAAAAATCAATGCAATTTAAAATCTCGAAATGAAAAAAAAGAAATTTGAAACTAATTGCCGGTTTAATGTGTTTTAAAAATGTACAACCCATTTCTCATTACTGATAGGCCATTTTCTCGGCCAGCCGAATGAAGCTCTCCTTGTCTTGAAAGATTTGCAGCTCAACATGCATGACAAAGCGACTTACTTAGAAAATCACAAAAAAACTGGGTTGTGGCCGTGGACCCAGCTGCGGCTGTGGACCCAGTTGTCAGCCTCTCCACATACAGTACTCTTCCGATGGAAGTCGGTCGTTGACCACATTGACTACACCGCACCGAGACCACCAAGGCGGTGGACGACGATGAGGCCTAGGAAGGGGACGACGTGGAGCCGGGGAAGACGCGGCAGTGGATGCCCATGCGGAGAGGAGTACGAGGGTTCACTGGTTCGATTGCGGTGTGAGGCTGCCATCGCCGCAGAATAACAGGGGGTGTGAGTGAGTGGAGGGATGGCCTGGCCAGCGGTGGGAGTAGTATGGGGGAGGTGAGGCCTCCGCAGCAACACAGCCGGCCACAGGAGGTAGGAGCAGGCGGCACAACCGGTGCTGCTTTGGGCGGCTGGAGCAAGAAGACCAGAGGTTGAAGAAGCACTATGGTCGTTGGATGGACATCATACGGTCATTGGAGCTATAATCGTTCATATTGGCTAAGTTGACAAAGCCCTCCGTCCCCGTCAACTTAGTAGGCCCAAAAGTGAGCCTCCCACCAAGGTGGGTCCCAACTAGCAGGGGGTATTCATTTTTTTCTGCGTAATAAGGAGGCAATTCCGGTGGATCCGAGCTGACAGTGGGGGGAATGGTTTTTTCGCGAAATACGGTGCCCGCCCGGTGGGTCCCAGCAGTCAGGGGGAAATGTTTTTTTCACAAAATACGGTGGCCTGTCCGGTGGGTCCTTGCTGTTAGGTGGAGAAATCATTATTTTTCGCGTAATAAGGAGGCACTTCCTTGCTGCGGCCGTGGACCCAGCTGTCAGCCTCTCCACGTACAGTCCACGTCTGATGGAAGCCGTTCCTTGACCATGTTCACCACGCCACACCGAGAGCACCAGGGCGGTGGACGATGGTGAGGCCTAGGAAGGGGACGACGTGGAGCCAAGGAAGATGCGGCAGTGGATGCCCACGCGTAGAGGAGTATGAGGGTTCGCTGCAGTGTGAGGCTACTGTCGCCGCAGAATAACACGGGTTGTGGGTGAGTAGAGGGATGGCCTGGCCAGCGGTGGGAGAAGTAGGGGCGGTGAGGCCTCCGCCGCATCGCAGCCGGCCACGGGAGGCAGGAGCACAAGGCACGACCGGCGCCGGTTTGGGCGGCTGGAGCAAGAAGACCAGAGGTTGAAGAAGCACTACGGTCGTTGGATGTCATCGTACAGTCACTGGAGCTAGAATCATGCATATTGACTAATTTGACAAAGCCCTCCGTCCCCGTCAACTTAGTAGGCCCACAAGTCAGCCTGCCACTATACTGGGTCCCAGCTAGCAGGGGGAGTATTCATTTTATTGTGCGTAATAAGGAGGCACTTCCTTGCATGCGAAGATATAGCTGGTGTGTCCGAGCTGTCAGCGGCGGTAACATTTTTTCGCAAAATACAGAGGCCCTTTCGGTGGGTCCCAGATGTCAGGTGGAGGAATCATTATTTTGCGAGTAATAAGGAGGCATTTCCTTGCGTGCGGCCGTGGACCGAGCTGTCAGCCTCTCCACATACAATCCACTTCAGATGCATGTCGGTCGTTGACCACGTTGACCAGGCCGCACCGAGAGCACCAGGGCGGTGGACGACGGCTAGGCCTAGGAAGGGAACGACATGCAGCCAGGGAAGACTCTGCAGTTGTTTCCCACGCTGAGGGGATTACGACTATACGAGGGTTTACTGGTTCGTCTGCCATCGCCGGAGAATAACAACAGGTGTGGGTGAGTAGAGGGATGGCTAGGACAGCGATGGGAGTATGATGGGGCAGTGAGGCCTGCGCGGCAGCACAGCCGACCGTAGGGAGGACGGAGCAGGCAGTCCCGCCGGCGCTTGTTTGAGCGACTGGAGCAGGAAGAGCAGAGATTGCAGAAGCACGACGATCGTTGGATGGACATCCAACAGTCACTGCTTGTGCATCAACCTTTTTTTAGGAAAGCCTCAAATCTGTGGAAAACATCATACATCCCATCTGCCATTATTTCTAATAATTTACAACCCATTTGCCAATTCTTAAGGGTTTTTTTGGAACCCATATTTTTGTTGTTAGCATTACAGCCCATATTGTGGCCACGGTTAAAAAATTATACGAAATTTTGCATATTTCGGTGCGGTCCGAACTATTTTTAATCCCATAATTTTGAGTCACATTCAAACTGATTTTAAAAATAAATGTATATCAATATAAAATCCAACAAATTTTCCACGCATAAAAATCAATGCAATTTAAAATCTCGAAATGAAAAAAAGAAATTTGAAACTAATTGCCGGTTTAATATGTTTTAAAAATGTACAACCCATTTCTCATTACTGATAGGCCATTTTCTCGGCCAGCCGAATGAAGCTCTCCTCGTCTTGAAAGATTTGCAGCTCAACATGCCTGACAAAGCGACTTACTTAGCAAATCACAAAAAAACTGGGTTGTGGCCGTGGACCCAGCTGCGGCGATGGACCCAGCTGTCAGCCTCTCCACATACAGTACTCTTCTGATGGAAGTCGGTCGTTGACCACATTGACCATGCCGCACCGAGACCACCAAGGCAGTGGACGATGATGAGGCCTAGGAAGGGGACGGCGCGGAGCCGGGGAAGACGCGGCAGTGGATGCCCATGCGGAGAGGAGTACGAGGGTTCACTGGTTCGATTGCGGTGTGAGGCTGCCGTCGCCGCAGAATAACAGGGGGTGTGAGTGAGTGGAGGGATGGCCTGGCCAGTGGTGGGAGTAGTATGGGGGCGGTGAGGCCTTTGCGGCAACACAGCCGGCCACGGGAGGCAGGAGCAGGCGGCACGACCAGCGCTGCTTTGGGCGGCTGGAGCAAGAAGACCAGAGGTTGAAGAAGCACTATGGCCGTTGGATGGACATCATATGGTCACTGGAGCTAGAATCGTTCATATTGACTAAGTTGAAAGCCCTCCGTCCCCGTCAACTTAGTAGGCCCACAAGTCAGCCACCCACTATGGTGGGTCCCAGCTAGCAGGGGGGTCTTCATTTTTTGTGCGTAATAAGGAGGCACTTCCTTGCGTGCGAAGATATAGCTGGTGGGTCCGAGCTGTCAGTGGCGGTAACATTTTTTTTGCGAAATACAAAGGCCCTTTCGGTGGGTCCTAGATGTCAGGTGGAGGAATCATTATTTTGCGCATAATAAGGAGGCATTTCCTTGCGTGCGGCCATGGACCCAAATGTCAGCCTCTCCACGTACAGTCCACTTCAGATGCGTGTCGGTCATTGACCACATTGACCAGGCCGCGCCGAGCGCACCAGGGCGGTGGACGACGGCGAGGCCTAGGAAGGGAACGACACGGAGCCAGGGAAGACTCGGCAGTTGTTTCCCACGCGGAGGAGTACGAGGGTTTACTGGTTCGTCTGCCGTCCCCGAAAAATAACAGTAGGTGTGGGTGAGTATAGGGATGGCTAGGCAAGCGATGGGAGTACGGTGGGGCGGTGAGACCTGCGCGGAAGCATAGCCGGCCGCGGGAGGAGGGAGCAGGCAGTCCCGCCGGCGCTTGTTTGAGCGGCTGGAGCAGGAAGAGCAGAGATTGAAGAAGCACGACAACCGTTGGATGGACATCCAACAGTCACTGCTCTCGTGTGCATTATTTCTAATAATGTACAGCCCATTTGCCAATTCTTAAGAATTTTTTTGGAGCCCATCTTCTTTTTGTTAGCATTTTTTGACAGAAAGACTGTAAGGGAACCCCATACAGTATAATTGGTGCAACAAACCCAAATTACAAGTACCATGCCTTGAACCTGGGTGGGTGGGAAGGCATCAGCCCCTTCCCACCACTAGGCTATGCCTTAGTCTGCAAAATTTATGTATTCTTTTTGTTAGCATTACACCCCATATTGTGGCCGCGGTTAAAATGTATACGAAATTTTGCATATTTCGGTGCGGTCAACTATTTTTAATCCCGAAATATCAATTCACATTCAAACTATTTTGAAAAATAATTTATATAAAATAAAATCCAAATAATTGTCCACTCGTAAAAATTAATGGAATTTAATATCTTGTAATGAAAAGAGATTGAAACTAATTCCTGGTTTAATGTGTTTTAAAAATGTACGGCCCATTTTTGGGAAAACCGAATGAAACTCTCCTCGTCTTGAAAGATTTGCAGCCTAGCAGGGTTGATAAAGCAAGTAGGCCTCGTTTGGGTATTTCTTTAGAAAAAATAAAACTGGGCTAGCCATTTTCAGCAAGAAAAAAACACAACTAGGCTCATGATGTGATAAACATAAATAAAACCCTGGCTAGACGGGCCACAGCCCCCGCACAGCCCCATTGTTACCCTGATCAGTCGCTAAAACTAGTATAAATAAGAACTGCTTGTTCCTCAAAAAATAACTGCGAGATCTGCTGGGTCCCTGGTGTCAGCCGCTCGTAGTGTAATTCCCTCGTTTATTGACTACGTTGACAATGGCGTGAGCACCAGATGTCCAACCATTAGGAGGAACCATAGTTTTGAGCTTGTAATATAGAGGCGCTTGCTTGCGTACTGCCATGACGCTGGTGGGTCCCTACTGTCATCCTCTCCACGTATAGTCATCTCCTTGTTCCTATCGGTTGTTGATGATGCTGACAATGCAATAGGGCGGTGCACCGCGCACGACGAGCGAACCAAGGCCGCAAGGTGGAGGACGACGGCGAGGCCTCAGACGGAATGAACAAGAGCCGTGGAAGATGCGCCGGTCTAGTCATAGGCGGAGGGGAGTACGAGGGTTGAATGGTTCGGGTGCGGGTGCGTGTTGGGGCTGACGTCGCCGGAGAATAACAGGACGTGTGGGGTAATAGAGGGAGGGACTAGCCAATGTTGGAGGGTACGTACGGTAGGGCGGCGGAGGCGCAGCCAGCCATGGGAGGCGGGAGAAGGCGGAGCCGACAGGGTGGTTTGGTTTGGGTGGCTGGAGGAAGAAGAAGACAAGAGATAGAAGATACACGACAGATGTTGGATGTCAATCCAACGGCTGGTAGGCAGAATCGTTTGTTGACTGCCTAGTAAGTCGATGATACGTCTCCAACGTCTCTATAATTTTTGATTGCTCCATGCTATATTATCTACTGTTTTGGACATTATTGGGCTTTATTATCTACTTTTATATTATTTTTGGGACTAACCTATTAACCAGAGGCCCAGCCCAGAATTATTGTTTTTTGCCTGTTTTAGGGTTTCGAAGAAAAGGAATATCAAACGGAGTCCAAACGGAATGAAACCTTCGGGGACGTGATTTTCTCATCGAATACAACTCAGGAGACTTGGACCCTACGTCAAGCCACGTAACAGGAGCCCACGAGGTAGGGGAGTGCACCTACCCCCCCCCCAGGCGCACCCTCCACCCTCGTGGGGCCCCTATTGCTCCACCGACGTACTTCTTCCTCCTATATATATCCACGTACTCCCAAACGATCAGAACAGGAGCCAAAACCCTAATTCCACCGCATTAACTTTCTGTATCCACGAGATCCTATCTTGGGGCCTGTTCCAGAGCTCCGCCGGAGGGGGCATCGATCACGGAGGGCTTCTACATCAACACCATAGCCCCTCCGATGTAGTGTGAGTAGTTTACCTCAGACCTACAGGTTCATAGTTAGTAGCTAGATGGCTTCTTCTCTCTTTTTGGATCCCAATACAATGTTCTCCCCCTCTCTTGTGGAGATCTATTCGATGTAATCTTCTTTTTGCAGTGTGTTTGTTGAGACTGATGAATTGTGGGTTTATGATCAAGTCTATCTATGAATAATATTTGAATCTTCTCTGAATTCTTTTATGTATGATTGGTTATCTTTGCAAGTCTCTTCAAATTATCAGTTTGGTTTGGCCTACTAGATTGATGTTTCTTGCAATGGGAGAAGTGCTTAGCTTTGGGTTCAATCTTGCGGTGTCCTTTCCCGGTGACAGTAAGGGCAGCAAGGCATGTATTGTATTGTTGCCATCAAGGATTACAAGATGGGGTTTTCTTCATATTGCATGAGTCTATCCCTCTACATCATGTCATCTTGCTTAAGGCGTTACTCTTTTTTTAACTTAATACTCTAGATGCATGCTGGATAGCGGTCGATGAGTGGAGTAATAGTAGTAGATGCAGGAAGGAGTCGGTCTACTTGCCTCGGACGTGATGCCTATATACATGATCATACCTAGATATTCTCATAACTATGCTCAATTCTGTCAATTGCTCAACAGTAATTTGTTCACCCACCCTAGAATACTTATGCTCTCGAGAGAAGCCACTAGTGAAACCTATGGCCCCGGGGTCTATCTTTATTATATCAATCTCCTACTACTTAGTTATTTACTTTGCTATTTACTTTGCCTTTATTTTACTTTGCATCTATATCATAAAAATACCAAAAATATTATCTTATCATATCTATCAGATCTCACTCTCGTAAGTGGCCCTATAGGGATTGACAACCCCTATTTGCATTGGTTGCGGGGATTTATTTGTTTTGTGCAGGTACGAGGGACTCGCACGTAGCCTCCTACTGGATTGATACCTTGGTTCTCAAAAACTGAGGGAAATACTTATGCTACTTTGCCGCATCATCCCTTCCTCTTTGGGGAAAACCAACGCGGTGCTAAAAGAGGTAGCAAGAAGGATTTCTGGCGCCGTTGCCAGGGAGGTTTACGCAAAAGTCAACATACCAAGTACCCATCACATACCCTTATCTCCCGCATTACATTATTTGCCATTTGCCTCTTGTTTTCCTCTCCCCTCAATTCACCCTTGCCGTTTTATTCGCCCTCTCTCTCTCTCTCTATCCTCCCTCTCTATTTGCCTCTTTTTTGTCCACTTGCTTTTTGTTTGCTTGTGTGTTAGTTTGCTTGCTTGTCACGATGGCTCAAGATAACACTAAATTCAGTGACCTTCACCTTAGATGGTTAGAAGAGATCGAAAGCAATGTTAGGAGTTTCATGGTTTTGCAATTTGAACATAATAGTTTCTTCAGAAACGAGCTTAAAGAACAAAAAAGTTTTATGAATAAAGAGCTTGATGATATGTCTAAAGAATCCGATGGTTTAAGATCCCAACTTGCTCATCTTCAGAAATTAACTGCTAAAATTTCGGATAAGCAGGCTACCTTAGTTAATAAGATGGCCGCTGAACCGAGTTGCTATGAAAATAATGATGAAGATCTAAAAGTTATAGATGTGTCCCCTATTAAATCTTTGTTTTGCAATATGAATCTTGATAATGATGGGACTGAATATGATTCACCTTTACCTAGAAGGCGTTCCAAGAATTCTGAATCTTTTGATCTTGATGCTAAATTTGATAAAAGTGGGATTGAAGAAATTAAAACCCTAGATGTTGCTAAACCCACTATTATGGATTTCAAGGAATTTAACTATGAAAATTGCTCTTTTATTGATTGTATTTCCTTGTTGCAATCCGTGCTAAATTCTCCTCATGCTTATAGTCAAAATAAAGCGTTTACTAAACATATCGTTGATGCCTTGATGCAATCTTATGAACAAAAACTTGAATTAGAAGTTTCTATCCCTATAAAAATTTATGATGAGTGGGAACCAACTATTAAAATAAAAATTAAAGATCATGAATGCTATGCTTTATGTGATTTGGGTGCTAGTGTTTCCATGATTCCAAATACTTTGTGTGATTTTTTAGGATTCCGTGATTTTGATGATTGCTCTCTAAACTTGCACCTTGTGGATTCCACTATTAAGAAACCTATGGGAAGAATTAATTACGTTCTTATTGTTGCAAATAGGAATTATGTGCCTGTAAATTTTATTGTTCTTGACATAGATTGCAATCCTTCATGTCCTATTATTCTTGGTAGACCTTTCCTTAGAACAATTGGTGCAATTATTGATATGAAGGAAGGAAATATTAGATTCCAATTTCCATTAAGGAAAGGCATGGAACACTTTACTAGAAAGAAAATTAAATTACCTTATGAATCTATTATGAGAGCCACTTATGGATTGCCTACCAAAGATGGCAATACCTAGATCTATTCTTGCTTGTTATGCCTAACTAGGGGCGTTAAACGATAGCGCTTGTTGGGAGGCAACCAAATTTTTATTCCTTGATTTTTGCTCCTGTTTAGTAATAAATAAATTATCTAGCCTCTGTTTTGGTTGTGTTTTTTTGTGTTTAATTAGTGTTTGTGCCAAGTAGAACCGTTGGGAAGACTTGGGGAAAGTCTTGTTGAACTTGCTGTAAAAAACAGAAACTTTAGCGCTCACGAGAACTGCTGTAATTTTTATTTGGAAAGTGTTATTTAGTTAATTATTTTTGCAGATGATTAATAGATAAATTCCTCACGTCCATAAATTTATTTTAGAATTTTTGGAGTTCCAGATCTTGCGCTAGCTACAGATTACTACAGACTGTTCTGTTTTTGACAGATTCTGTTTTTTCGTGTGTTGTTTGCTTATTTTGATGAATCTGTGGCTAGTAAATTAGTTTATAAACCACAGAGAACTTGGAATACAGTAGGTATAACACCCATATAAATAAAGAATGAGTACATTACAGTACCTTGAAGTGGTCTTTTGTTTTATTTCGCTAACTGAGCTCACGAGTTTTCTACTTTAAGTTTTGTGTTGTGAAGTTTTCAAGTTTTGGGTAAAGATTTGATGGATTATGGAACAAGGAGTGGCAAGAGCCTAAGGTTGGGGATGCCCATGGAACCCCCAAGATAATCTAAGGACACCTAAAATCCAAAGCTTGGGGATGCCCCGAAAGGCATCACCTCTTTCGTCTACTTCTATCGGTAACTTTACTTGGAGCTATATTTTTATTCGCCACATGATATGTGTTTTGCTTGGAGCGTCTTGTATTATTTGAGTCTTTGCTTGTTAGTTTACTACAATCATCCTTTCTGTACACACCTTTTGAGAGAGCCATACATGATTTGGAATTTGTTAGAATGCTCCATGTGCTTCGCTTATATCTTTTGAGTTATATAATTTTGCACTAGTGCTTCACTTATATATTTTAGAGCACGGTGGTGGATTTGTTTTATAGAAACTATTGATCTCTCATTCTTCACTTAGATTATTTTGAGAGTCTTAATAGCATGGTAATTTTCTTAAAATCCTAATATTCTTGGTATGCAAGATTAATAATAAAACTTTCTTATGAGTGTGTTGAATACTAAGATAAGTTTGATGCTTGATGATTGTTTTGAGATATGGAGGTAATAATATCAAAGTCGTGCTAGTTTAGTAGTTGTGAAATTGAGAAATACTTGTGTTGAGGTTTGCAAGTCCTGTAGCATGCACGTATGGTAAACGTTATGCAACAAATTTGAAACATGAGGTGTTATTTGATTGTCTTCCTTATGAGTGGCGGTCGGGGACGAGCGATGGTCTTTTCCTACCAATCTATCCCCCTAGGAGCATGCGCGTAGTACCGAGGATTTTTATGACTTGTAGATTTTTGCAGTAAGTATGTGAGTTCTTTATGTATAATGTTGAGTCCATGGATTATACGCACTCTCACCCTTCCATCTTTGCTAGCCTCTTCGGTACCGTGCATTGCCCTTTCTCACATTGAGAGTTGGTGCAAACTTCGCTGGTGTATCCATACCCCGTGATATGATACGCTCTTTCACACATAAACCTCCTTATATCTTCCTCAAAACAGCCACCATACCTACCTATTATGGCATTTCCATAGCCATTCCGAGATATATTTCCATGCAACTTTCCATCATTCCGTTCATCATGACATATTCATCATTGTCATATTGCTTAGAATGGTCATGTAGTTGACATAGTATTTGTGACAAAGCCACCGTTCATAATTCTTTCATACAGGTCACTCATGAGTCATTGCATATCCCGGTACACCGCCGGAGGCATTCATATAGAGTCATCTTTGTTCTAGTATCGAGTTGTAATCATTGAGTTGTAAATAAATAGAAGTGTGATTATCATCATTTTCTAGAGCATTGTCCCAAGTGAGGAATATATATATATAAAGAAAGGCCATAAGAAAAAGAGAAGGCCATAAAAAAAGAGAAGGCCCAAAAAAATGAGAGAAAAAGAGAGAAGGGACAATGTTATTATCCTTTGCCACACTTGTGCTTCAAAGTAGCACCATGATCTCCATAGTAGTGAGTCTCTCATGTTATCACTTTCATATACTAGTGGGAATTTTTCATTCTAGAACTTGGCTTGTATATTCCAACAATGGGCCTCCTCAAGTGCCCTAGGTCTTCATGAGCAAGCAAGTTGTATGCACACCCACTAGTTTCTTTTGTTGAGCTTTCATACATTTATAGCTCTAGTGCATCCGTTGCATGGCAATCCCTACTCCTTGCATTAACATCAATCAGTGGGCATCTCCATAGCCCATTGATTAGCCTCGTTGATGTGAGACTTTATCCTTTTTTGTCTTCTCCACATAACCCCCTCATTATATTATATTCCACCTATAGTGTTATGTCCATGGCTCGCGCTCATATATTGCGTGAAAGTTTATATGTTTGAGATTACTAAAGTATGAAACAATTTCATGGCTTGTTATTAGGGTTGTGCATGATGATAGCATTCTTGTGTGACGAAAATGAAGCATGACTAAACCATATGATTTTCTAGGGATGAACTTTCTTTGGCCATGTTATTTTGAGAAGACATAATTGCTTAGTTAGTATGCTTGAAGTATTATCATTTTTATGTCAATATGAACTTTTGTCTTGAATCTTTCGGATCTGAATATTCATACCACAATTAAGAAGAATTACATTAAAATTATGCCAAGTAGCACACCGCATCAAAAATTCTGTTTTTATCATTTACCTACTCGAGGACGAGTAGGAATTAAGCTTGGGGATGCTTGATACGTCTCCAATGTATCTATAATTTTTGATTGCTCCATGCTATATTATCTATTGTTTTGGACATTATTGGGCTTTATTATCTACTTTTATATTATTTTTGGGACTAACCTATTAACCGGAGGCCCAGCCCAGAATTGTTGTTTTTTGCCTGTTTTAGGGTTTCGAAGAAAAGGAATATCAAATGGAGTCCAAACGGAATCAAACCTTCGGGAATGTGATTTTCTCATCGAATACAACTCAGGAGACTTGGACCCTACGTCAAGCCACGTAACAGGAGCCCACGAGGTAGGGGGCGCGCCTACCCCCCCCCAGGTGCGCCTCCACCCTCGTGGGGCCCCTGTTGCTCCACCGACGTACTTCTTCCTCCTGTATATATCCATGTACCCCCAAACGATTAGAACAAGAGCCAAAACCCTAATTCCACCGCCGTAACTTTCTGTATCCACGAGATCCCATCTTGGGGCCTGTTCCGGAGCTCCGTCGGAGGGGGCATCGATCACGTAGGGCTTCTACATCAACACCATAGCCCCTCCGATGAAGTGTGAGTAGTTTACCTCAGACCTACGGGTCCATAGTTAGTAGCTAGATGGCTTCTTCTCTCTTTTTGGATCTCAATACAATGTTCTCCCCCTCTATTGTGGAGATCTATTCGATGTAATCTTCTTTTTGCGGTGTGTTTGTTGAGACCGATGAATTGTGGTTTTATGATCAAGTCTATCTATGAATAATATTTGAATCTTCTCTGAATTCATTTATGTATGATTGGTTATCTTTGCAAGTCTCTTCGAATTATCAGTTTGGTTTGGCCTACTAGATTGATCTTTCTTGCAATGGGAGAAGTGCTTAGCTTTGGGTTCAATCTTGCGGTGTCCTTTCCCGGTGACAGTAAGGGAAGCACATTTTCTTCATATTGCATGAGTCTATCCCTCTACATCATGTCATCTTGCTTAAGGCGTCACTCTGTTTTTAACTTAATACTCTAGATGCATGCTGGATAGCGGTCGATGAGTGGAGTAATAGTAGTAGATGCAGGCAGGAGTCGGTCTACTTGTCTTGGACGTGATGCCTATATACATGATCATACCTAGATATTCTCATAACTATGCTCAATTCTGTCAATTGCTCAACAGTAATTTGTTCACCCATCGTAGAATACTTATGCTCTCGAGAGAAGCCACTAGTGAAACCTATGGCCCCCGGGTCTATCGTTATCATATCAATCTCCTACTACTTAGTTATTTACTTTGCTATTTACTTTGCCTTTATTTTACTTTGCATCTTTATCATAAAAATACCAAAAATATTATCTTATCATATCTATTAGATCTCACTCTCGTAAGTGGCCCTATAGGGATTGACAACCCCTATTTGTGTTGGTTGCGAGGATTTATTTGTTTTGTGCAGGTACGAGGGACTCGCGCGTAGCCTCCTACTGGATTGATACCTTGGTTCTCAAAAACTGAGGGAAATAATTACGCTACTTTGCTGCACCATCCCTTCCTCTTTGGGGAAAACCAACGCAGTGCTAAAAGAGGTAGCAGTCGACACCACCTTGAATAGGCTATTTCCTCGCGGGTCCCAATTGTCAGAATCCAAATCTCTCACGGTCATGCAACATTTCCTATGAAAATTTACAGCCCATTTGATGTGCTAGTTCAAAATAAGTTTGTGGGTGCTGGTGGGGGCTAATCACTTGGCTTCTGTAATGCACAGTGAGCTCAAGCAGCCGGCGAGAGTGATGTTATTTCCCTTGGTTGGGATTTGATAGTTGTTACAATATTTCACTCTAAATTGAACGACTAGCAAGCCATTTTCCTTGCTTCAAAGAAAATATGACAGTCACAGTCGAGTTGAAAAGGGCAAGAACATCTAACTCCAGCTTACAAACTGTACAAAAGCACGAGGGTTAATTGTTCATCAGGTTTACAAAAAAACCAGGTTGAAAAGGGTAACAACATCTAACTCCAGCACTGTTTTCGACAGTCACAGTCAAATGGATCGGTCAGGTCCATAGAATGAACATCCTGGGTCATAAAATTTACTGGATTATGACCACAATATGTTGTAAATAGAAGCCCGGCACGTTCAGAAGCTCTTCTGCCCACCTAAAACTCCTTTTTTTGCTCTTCCACATACCCATCCGTCAAAACCATGCTGCTGATAAACTTAAGCCTGATGGACAATATTAACCTCGCATTCAGCAAGAAGAATGTGACAAATCTAGTGTTTGCACGGTTGGCTACATATCATTCTAGCGTCATTGTCTTCAATCAAATCTCATGAGAAGTGAGAAAATCCCGATGCTTACGAATCTACCGATTGGTTATAACTTTCTTACCCCGTCATGTTGCCTAAATAGACATGAAGATTGAAAACAGTTAAGGTCTAAAAAAGAGTGTCGAAAGAGCAACAGCTGAACGGTTAATTCTACTACACTATATGCGGGCTTCCAATGTGCGTGAAATTATCACCTTTATATACAACTTCTCCAGACATGGAAATCATTGCAGCAAGCCAATAATCTTGTTCTAATCAAAACTATTCATTTGGATATATAAGATCTTGACAGAATCCAGCACCATTGATAGGCCATACATGGAGAAACTCTTCATTGAGCATAGAACATAATATTAGTACAAAATGTGTACTCCAAGATGACATATAACTTATGCGCAGAAATTTAAAATGCAGCTTATGGTTACAAGTGCAGATGATATAAAGTACCTTAAGAACTGTGGAGCCAAACGCCATATTGAAATGAGCACAGAGATCATGTATTACACCCAAGGTCTCCAGTTTAGGCGCAGAGAGGACGGTTATTTGCAACGGTGAATAACTAGAATCAAGGATCAACCTTTGAAGTGAAGGGGCATGTTGGATGATGAGCTGCCTTCCGTTAAAAGAAATTCCAATTCTTACAAGGTTAGGCGACTTTATTTGGAGACAACCGATTCTAACTATGAAAACAAGCAGCAAGCACTTCAAGGCAGGGCAAATGGAGTGGATGATGTTGTGCAATGAGGCCTTCGATATACGAACTCGCACAAGTGAAAGTTTCTTGAGAAATGGGAGTTGAAGGTTTAGTACCAGATTGTCTGGTAGATCGCACAGCGCAAAGGTGGCGGTGTGGAGGGAGGAGGAAAACCGCGAGATGGACATCGGTGCTGAGGGCACAGGTAGATGGCGTTCGGTATCTGGTAGGTGATTTCCAGGGGAATAGTAGAACTCAAGCAGCTGTAGTTCTGTGAATTCAGGGGATTTCAGCCAGGCGTCCACCGTGCAGGGCATGGTATGCTTTCTCAGGTAGCATGACGGGATGCAGAGGCTTTGAACGAAGCCCTGGTGCGAGGAGATGATAGCTCTGGGGATTTCAAAATTATTGAAGAGAGATAGCTAACGACGGTCGAGTTTAAGGGGCACAACATGCCATAGAGGGCACCACCGAATTGAGAGGACTTGGGTGTGGCAGCAATCCTTGGTGGGGAGAAGCGAGATGATCTCCCTAAGGACGGCGTCCTGGAGATCGCTGATGCGGTCCACCCGAGATTCTATGGGTTCCTGGGATCCGGTGGGGGCGGGGTCGCTGGTTCTCCTCACGCTGCCGGGTGCGGGATCTACAACAGGCGTCGCCACTGGCGGGAGCCTCATCTTCTTGGCGCTGGGGTCAGCCAACTCCATTTTCCTCGAGGGCGTCGCGTTCACGGATTTGAGCAGAGTAACGAATGACGAGCCTAGTTGTAGTGCGAGTGAAGAAGAAGGGGAGCTGGGGTTTTTCTATAGTAGTGAGGAAGAAGGGGAGCTGGGGTTTTCTGTAGGAGTGAGGTGAGGAATTTGGGAGTATGAGTGGAGCAAGCTGACGTGAGGTGGGTGGGAGTGAGGAGGAAGAAGAACACCCAGGTTTTTTTGGGGGGCCGTGTGCTGGGTGTGGGTAGCACCTCTCATTTTAGTAAATATATGGACTTCTGAATTGATTTTACTATTTACTAGGGTGGATGGGCTGTTTTGTGGAGACACTCTACAGCTACCCAGAAAAAACAATTACTACTAGTACAATGGATACAATACCGTTTCTGGCTCCTCCTATGTCATCGAAACGTCTCCCTCTACTGAATGTCGTTATACTTTTGCTCACCGACATGCGGGCCATGCAGCACGTGGGCCCAAATGGCATCCACCAAATTAGAAGGCAGTATGCAGGCGGAGAGTCACCATGGTTGTAGCGCGGCAGTAACGAGTCGTCGTATCACAAAACCCCACCTCCCCGCAGTCTAATTTTGACGGACGAAGCAACCATCATTTCACTCTTCGCTGAATCCCCTTCTCCCTCACCGTCTTCAAGAAAGGCAACATTCGCATCTGCCACTGTTCTTATCTCCCAACGAAGGGAAGGTAAGCGGATCTATGATGTTGGTATATTTTCGTTCAGAGAAAAAAAAAGAACTTTTGCAAAGCAGTAACTGATCCTCACTCTCTCTTTTGTTTCATAATCATTGCGATTGTGTTTTCCTTTCAGTGGTCTCCTAGTATTCGCCAGTTTCATGATGGACCAAGGAGAACCAGGCAAAGACCTGCCGATATTGGAGCAGACGTGGGAGGCTGATCCCCACTAGATAGAGAGCTCCAAGAAGATGGAGGCAGCCACCGAGCTGACCCCAGATACACTCGTGGCCACCACTGAGATGGTCAACGCCCTGTTTGAGGTTACAGCCCCCGTGGCACTGTAGGAGCAGTTTTCCCCCTTCGAGGATGTGTCCCCCACCCCCACCCCCCAGCTGAGCTGCCCAAGGTGATTTTCTTCTTTGCCGATCTCGATTGTGGGTTTTCATCTAAGTATGTGGTGATGAATAATGCAAAATTTTATTAGCTTCGATGCCATGCTATACATAGTGGTTTAAATAACTTGTGTTTCTTATACTGGAAAGTAATTCAGAATTTGTTTCTGTTTCAATTAGAGCCCTGATGCAGACAAGGATTGTGTGGTTGTACATGTCACTCGCTATGAGGCGGATGACCTGAATATACGCACTGGGAAAACAGAGTTTTTAGGCTGTTGGATCCTGGAAGCCATTTGCGCTTATACCAATGAAGAGTTGTATTCTAGCCTCACTGTTGTCAGGCGTGTTGTCCAGGGTGTACTGAAGCACAAGAAGTTCAAAGCTACTCCTTCGTTTGTGAGGCATACTATTCTTGTCAAGCTTACGCAGGAAGATGACGTTGCATGCCTCCACAAACAAGTTTATGAGTAGCAAGGCCACAAGGTTGTATTCATGAAGGTTCACAGGATTGAGCTGCCGCCCGACGTCCTTGATGATGTTCATGGCAAGGTCCGTCTTGTGTCCAGCCCAAATTAGATCGAGGCATGAAATAGTTGCCCCAACTAGTGTTTAATAGTAGTTTGGATTGTGTCTAATTATCCGAACCTTGCCTGTTATCGAGCCCTCTGGGGCTAGTACTCTGTTTGAATCCGTTTATGGGAACTGCTGCTACTTTTGTGTGCCATGAATCATGTGAGAACCATCGTAATTGTTGTCGAAACAGATTCGTCCTCACTAGTTTTTTCATGAATATGGCATGGTAAGACATAAGTTGTCGCGGTTTATCATACGAGCAGTGTGTGTTTTGATGAAATAGAGTACTTGTTCAAGAACTGTGCGCCGACGTATACATAAGTACTTGTAAACACTGTTAGTGCTACCCCACTTGTAAGCAGTTGTGCAAAACACGTCACATTGGCTCAGCTCGCTTCAACACTAGGCTATCGACTAGCTAACAATCAACAATCTGATGTCTGACATATAAGCAACTATGTATCTTGTTACAGTGGTTCATGCAGTTAACTGAGGCCACAATGTAAATTCCAAATGTTCACATGCTAGTCCAGCGTTCATGTGGAACACTCACATTAAACTCGGCTTCATAAAAACTTGAAAAGCATAAGTTAAGCAATTTTATACATCTCAATGATTCATAGAACATAACAAACATATAACAGTTCACAGCAAAAGACAAAGTTGTGAGAAGGTTTACAAATCAGGAAAAAAACAAGCAAGGCTTCTCTGAGCAAAGGGCCTCCCGGCAGGCTTAAATTTCCTGGAGTTCACTCTGGTTTTTTCTTGTTGCCACCATCCAAGGTTAGGTTCTCTCATTCCAGAATAACCAATTATAATTGTGCTCTCAGCTGGAAGTGTACTGACTAGGTGAAATTCTTGTGCATTCCACTAAATTTAAGCACCGCTATTTGCAGAAATAAGCAGACCACAATGCCTCTTGTCCGCGCACCTGTCCAAAAAACCATGTGCAGCCGTGCCAGCTAGTCCTCGGTCCATGGATGAACTAGTAGAAAGTGCATTTCGGACTAGGATGCAGTTATTTTCGCTCGTCCCTACACGGCAATCAGGAAGTAAAACGTACGAATCAACTTCTTTTATATTACGTTGGTCATTCTACCTAGTAATACCAATGTAGGAATACCTGGAAGACGGGTGGTTAGACGACGACAACGAGGGATAGCCATCTCATTTTGCGCAGTTCTACTAAAACTGAGGTGTGTGCTTTTGATTGCGCGGATAGAAACGATACGGAGACAGACATCCCAAAACGATATGGAGACAAGCATCCCTGTTTGCGCAAATACGAAATACGGTTATTTAAACAATGACAGATATTTGCAGTGGCGTATGATTAACAGCAGCATCTATTGTGTTATAATTGGCACTAGATTGATAGTATGAAAGTGTCCTTAAGTAAGTAGCATCACATCACATCAACACTGCCACTAGATTAACATGCAGAACAATAGCATTAGTATTACTGTCATGAGAGTAGCACATGGCCAGTAAATGTGCAATCAAATTTGTGCAGTTCCACTAGGATGAAGCAATATTAGTGGTGTGAGATTTAAGTGTAACTGCAAAAACACAATTCATGGGAAATAAAGCAAGACGAAAGCACTTCATAAAATGGTGGTGGCATTGCTTCAATTTATCGACGGCACTAGACCATTACTTATAGTGACATTAGGTGGCATTGTTTAATGCTTCATGTGATTTTACATTAACGGTAGCGATATGGGCATAGGGAAAACAGGGGCATAAAGTGGTGAGGCAGATGTGGTTGCCGAGAGCGGCAAACACTCAAGCAACATGTCTGCATTTGTCCCATTTTTTTATCTCCTGGGCGACATTTTCCTATGTGAGCACAGGAAATCTAGACCTGCTCATTCTCATTTGCGTTGTCCCCCAACACCCGTCACTTTCTTTCCTTTTTCAACCAAGAGATAGGTCCACTTCCCCCACCCTTTGCCATCCACCATGCTTTCTTCGTCTTTTCAACCAAGAGACCGGTTGGGTAGCCAGTATCTACTACTTTCCCCCGTTTCCTCTTAGAACTAAGTCCTAGATTCATGCTACAGCTTTCCCACTTTCTTCCCTATTTGAACCAACTCTTAGAGTCGACTTTATGAACTAGCTTTACCTCTAATAATAGTAAATGTCTAGGTGGCTTTGGAACTGCGGACGGAAGTAGAAAAAGATCCACGTGAAGCCAAGTGGGGAGCTGGGGCAGTAGAGCAAGGCAGGTTTCGAAGGAATATATACCTGAGGGTCGTCGGCATGTGGCAAATACGGCGTCAGGAGGCCACATCTTGGCCACAATACCGCTGGGAGGAAGAAGGGGTCGGAGGCCCTCCTGAGCCGGCGCTCTCTCAGAGACAACGGCGCGGCCGCTGATCGGGACGCGCGGGCAGTCGTTGGTCTCCTCCCTCGCCGCCGATGACAGCGTGAACGATGCACCTACACGACCTGCCCCAGTCGAGGTTGTCCGGACGGATTTGTGACCAGCCGTGAGCTGAGAGAGAGTGTGGCCACCTATGTCTTGCTTAGATCTGGAGAGCATGAGAGAGTGAACGAGAGGAACCCTAGTTAAGCAAGTGCTAAGGCTCCTAGTTAAGCAAGTGCTAAGGCTCATATATATATATATAGTGGAGTGATTTTGTTGTACCAGCTTCAAAAAAAATGCGCTCCTACGTGTACCCGCGAGTGGGTGTGAGAGAACTAGTGTGTGCGTGCACCGCTTCTCTTCGTGAGAGTACAATATACTATGCCCAAAGAACGTTCGCCACAAGAGTAATAGTATAAGTGTGTGACGTGTGAGCTAGAATAAAATGTGCGGTACGTCTTTTGTTTTTTAGAAGTTCTGAGGGTAGGGTGTGAAGAGCACATATGTGTGTGATATCTACCTGTAGATAGATGGTGGGTGCGAGAGGACTCGGGAGAGTCGTGACTCGTGAGGGTGCGTGTGCATGAGAGAGAGGGGGGCACGTATCAATGCAATGCATGTGTCCGTAAATCATTATCCGACAAACGTTCGCCACAAGCCTTTTCCCGATGAATGCCGTAAGAACAGTTAGATCGGCATCCAACAGTGTCAGTTTCGCCATGTCATTTAATAGAACAGCCACTCCTCCTACACACAAATCTTCCACGTGAGTGTTAGCAACTGTTTTATGCTCCCTCCTTTCCAAAATGCAGTGCATATAGCTTTATTGAAAATTCGAACCTCGCAAACTTTTTACCCAGTTTTCGTGTACCAAATTGCACATGTAGAATACCCTGTACATATCATTTCATTCATCTCCGAGAGGTAACTATAAAGATGGGGGAGGAGTCTACAAAGAAAGACCATCGTATCACCTGTAGCAATTTCAACCATCCTTTGGTGTGGAGGAATATCATAGGAACTCTATATGATATGATTTTTATAGGATTTTTTCCTTTAGAGCCAATTGGTTCATAGGAATAGATTCATATACTCCACATTTCAAAGGAAATAAACATGATATCATTTCTATAGCTTTAGAGCCACTTGGTTCATATGAATGGATTCCTATACTCCCATAATTTCAAAGGAAAATAAACATTAGCGTATATTCAATAGAAAAGTTCCTATGATATGAACCAAATTACATCTCTTTTCTAATACCTCCTCATAGGAATTGAGATACATGTCATCTCTAGATTCAATAGAAAAGTTCCTATGATGTGAACCAAATGACATCTCTTTTCCAATCCCTACTCATAGGAATTGAGATACTCCATGTCATCTCTTTCCCTACAACTTCCATGTATACATCTTCCGTTCCCAAATAGCTAGTACAACCCACTAGTAGCTTTTTTCCAAGACATGCAACTATGGCACAAGAACTATATGGTGTGCGAATAACTTTGAAAGATGGTCGGTGGATGAAGCTAATCTGACAGTGCAGAGATGGAAAATCCAAGCACTACTGGCCATTGGATATCATCAACATTCCACCAGATCTGCCACATGTACAATTTAGAAGACTCCATGGTTAAACTTAAGCATAATGCACAAACCTCAAAACACAAGCACTTCTCCTTTGTTCTAGAATCTTTCGTATCATAATTGATTTTTTTTCTAAATGAATTGCCATTATTTGTTTTTTACTTTATGCTTTACAATGCACAACCCCATGAATCTTAACATTTTTATAAAACTAATTGATTCCGAATGAGATGAACTATAAGAACTAAACGAACATCTACATCATGCATATATGACTCAAAGCTTTACATGCTATAGTGTGTATTTATTCATAATTTGGTTTCGAAATCTCATGCGTTCAATGCATGTATACCTTACTAGTTTTGAGTAGAGTAGCAAATTTCACGTGGCCCCGGGTATATCAAAATGCAGGGCCCATGCATCATTGCCTTTCGGTCAAACCTACGTCCACAATTGTTGTACGTACTATATCTCCACAGGTCCCCAAACCCAAAATGCTGCCTCGTTCCCCAAAAACCAAGCGGCCCACACATATTTAAGGCGTCGACTCGAACTCAATCCCTCTCCCGTTTACTATGACATGGCCCCGCACTCTGTAGTAGTACCCCTACAAACCCTACCGCCGCACGCATCATCGGTTTTCTTCAAGAGGACGAGGGAGAAGCCGATTTGTAGTGGAGGCGCTTTAAAAAAATGATCTGTACTGGAGACCCCTACCCTAGGGTGCCCTAGGTAGCTGCCGCACACATCATTGGTTTTCTCTTTTCTTTATGCTCTTGCACCCTAGAGTGAAATGATGGTTGCTTCGTCTGTCCAGCTTAATGCGGGAAAGGTGGGGCTTTGTGATTTGACCCCTCATCGCTCATTTTCTACTACTGCGGCGCTACGACCGGGGTGCCTCCAATTCCAACCACTGCTCCGAACTGTAATTTGGTGCATCGCACGTGGGACAAGGTGGATGAGCCACATGTCAGCCAAAGGGGTCTTGTTAAGTGTGTCGCCATTTCGTGTGCGGACTGACCCTACTTGAGTTGCTACGCCAACATGACAGGTGCAGCCTACCACTTGGTTTTGCTCCTTGGTGAATCCCGACTATGTTGATCTAAAAAGATACGTACTGAACTACCCTCTCCGTCATTTATAGGGCGTCTCGGTTTTTTTAGGTGTCTCGGTTTATAGGGCGTGCACGTAGTTCTAGGTCATCCATTTGACTAACTAAATATGAGTTACTATGTCACAAAAAGTATATCATTGGATTATTAAGAAAATGTAGTTTCTAAACATATATTGTTCATCACATATATAACCAGTTAAATTCTCAACCTAGAACGACGTGTAAACCGATACGGAGGAAGTATAGTAGTAAAAATGAGGTGATTTTACCAAGCGATCGGCGGGGGAGCATGGCCTGTCATGCGGTCCCACGTGTCATGATGTACCAAGGCGATGCGCGTGTCCCTCTTGAGGCAGAAGCAATACTACGTGGTTTGAGATGGCGAACCGAAGTGTGAAATAATGGTTGCTTCGTCTGTCTGGTAAGGTGCGGCATTGTGATTTGACATCTCATTGCTCAATACTACTACTACTGGGGCGGTACAACTGGGGTGCGTCCCCCTGCTGTTCTGCACTGTTATTTGGTGCTTGACACGTCGACCCGGTTGCTATATGTCCCACATGTCGGCGACAGGAAGTACATAATTCATGAAAGTGAGCGTTGATGGAGGAGTACAAGAAACGGCTTGGGTTTTGGTTGCTTCGCGTGATCCATCGATACAAACCTGGACTAAAAAAGGTGAGGGCGGGTCTTTTCCCGCACGGTAGGCAGGGGAGTTTGGCATAGTCTGTTCGAGGTAAGGAGGCAGGAAGGGAAACAAGCAAATAAAGGTTGAGCGACTTAGTTTTGGGAAAATCTGATTTTACGGAGTACGTACCCGCTAGGGTTTATAGGGCTCATCTAAAAAACATTCGGTTTTCTGTTTTATAAGTCTCAATTCTACTACTACTAGTAGTAACATCACATGTTGGATTTCGAGGTGCGTTAGATCACCCGATGCAAGTAGTGTCAAGAGAAAACTCACCAATGCATGTAGAAGTTCATGGAAATTTAGTGGTCATTCATGCATTCGTTCTAATTAATGCCTTGGTAAACATAACTTCTTGAGAAAAACGAGCATACTAATTACTTGTGAAAACTAGGAGTACAAAATTAATTCGACCACTCACCGTCTACCTTGGTTGGAGAGATTTTGAAATTGAGCCATAAACTGGAAAGGAGGGAGTAGTAACTTTTGTCTCGATTACTATTTGTGGCCTTGTATAGATGCAAAATGTATTTTTTATAGTGGCCTTGTATAAGTAAATGGAGGGAGTACTAAAGGACATATATATTCCAAACAATATGATAATCTCTCTAACCAAGGTAGTAGGGACGAGGAGTAAACTGAGGGAGTAGTAAAATTTTCTCCTCGACATGCGAGCCACCACGCGCGTGGGCGAGGGAGCGAGCATAAGGCGTACAATACTACTACTACTAAGCAAGCTTCACATCATCCTGCGAGCCACCGCGCCCGTGGGTGGGGGAGACGGCGTACTAAGCAAGCTTGTCCTCGTTCTGCGAGTTGACGAGACACATCAAAAGTACTCCAGTGTATAGAGCCTTGCCTCTAAGGTAGGCCCACATGGTTTGCCTCTTTTTTTAACATAACACGTCAAGTCGCAATTTGTTTGTTCACCCGTGGTAGACGATCCTCCCTCCACCAAGTGGACAACCAGTACACGGTCAAATTACCACGTGGGCTGCCTTTTCATACAGAAATGAGCTCCACCGTGTACCCGTGCGGGTGTGGTTGGGAAAGAGACGGGAGTACGTGCGCCGTGCGTGCACCTCTTCTCTTTGTGCATGTCCCCCACCTACGTGGGTGTGTGTGAGAGATAAAAACCTAGACAAATGGCTTGTGTGGAATAACTACTCTTTGTAAGCCATTGTAAGAGTGGACAAAATGGTGAAGGAGGAGATATGGGAGCGGCGGAGGTGTGCAATTCTTGGCCGGCGTTTGGCCTTGTTTAAATAGGAGATTAATAGATGGCGGACGGGAGGAGCTCGGCTGGCGTTGCGTTTAATGCCGGACGTGTGTCCAGAGTGGGTTTCTAGGCTTCCACTCGGGCGGGTTTCATGGAGGTGTTTGAATGCGGCAAGGAGGCGTCTTCAGCTGGGCATGCAGCGAGTGGCGCCCTCAACTCTGACGTAGGACACCGCGTCATTCTGCCACTGACGTGTGGGCTCTTTGGGTACATGGCATGCATGTCAGTGACCCAACGCAGGCAGCGCACAGCAGAGGAACATTTGGTGGGCTAGGGCATTCAGTAGCGGGCATTTCATAAGCCGATGATTGTTCATTGAGTGTGATGTCATCCTTTACATGTAGATAAGCCTACTATGTTGATAGCCCGTTCGATACGTTGTGATTCATAAAGACCGCTGCAAACATCAATGTTCTGCTTATAATAGATAAGATTGATTAATACCCGTAACAATCCATGTCCTTAACAAAGGGTGCATGCACGTATAGGTTGAGCGTGTGTCTTGCGTTGTGTGTTGTGTGCATGCAGGTGTGCGAGTGTTGCGTGCGTGCAAGGGTACGTTTCACTGTTGCATGCATGTGTGTGTACGTGCGTGTGTTCGTGAGTGCATGTGTACGTGTTAGTGTTGCACGCCTGCATGCATCCGTGTCTTGCGTGCGTGCATGTGTACGTGCGGGGTGAGGCTACACGTTAGTCGACTGACTTTTTCATCTCTGGTCATTAGATTTTCCAGCCGTTGGAGATGAAATCAAGGGCCTGTAGTTTATCGTCAAACTCCACCCCCTGAGCCGCCAACCACCACCGGCCGAACCGCCGGCCCCCGCCACCCGTGGCCGGCCCGCGCCGCCATGCCGCCCCGCCCGCCCCGAAACCACTCCCCACCACCGGTCCGCCGCCGCACCGGCCATCCCTCTAGCCCCCCCCCCCCGCGCCGAGCTTTTTCTCCGGCGATCCCCACCCCACCGCCCAATCAACGCGTCCCCCACCATTGGGGACTGCCAACCAGAGGTCTCATGACTTCGAGTACCCACCGACCACTAATTTATTACCATTTCTAACCTTCATATACGCGCTGATGGGTGGGCCCTATGGTAATGTGCGCTGCTGAATGTGGACCGTTTGATTGGTCAATTGATCATGTCATCAACAAATTACGGAGCTGTATGGTGAGCCAGTGACCGTATGATCACCCTAAAATGTATTTGATTAACACAGTACAGACTCAAACTACCATTTCTTTCTTTCATATACGGGCTGACAGGTGGGCCCCATGGTTACGCGCCCTATGGTGCAATAATAGTTGCGCCACATGGAACGTTTGACTTGTCAATTGATTGTGTCATCAACAAAATACCGAGTTGTATGGGTGAGCCAGTGACCGTATAATCATGACATGTATTTTTTTAACATGGTACAAATGCAAGGGCTCATATATACGCACAAGCACTCACCGCTATAAGCGCACACACGCAGACCCTACCCCTATGAGCACCTTCTAGAGAGTGAGCCAGCATATGATCTTGAGATTTTGTGAAGTCACCATAGGTGCCTCGTAGTCGAGTGGAATGTCTCCTGCCACTGAACGCACATCGCCGAAAAATACTAAAATTAACCTAGGATAAATGCGAGCACCAGGACTTTAACCCTGGCGGGCTCGAGAAAACACTATCCTCCTAACCATCCAACCACATGTTGGTTAGCACGACAAAATGTATGTGGTGACCGTGATGAGCTTATTCTGAAGTCCAGTGACCATATCGTGGCTTCACTTCAAATACAATGACCGTAAGTGTCGTTAACAAAATACGGAGCACGCATCAAATGCAAAGTCTGTTAGTGTCATCAAGAAAATACGGAGACGTATCGTGAGCTAGATACCGTATGATCACCACGAGAATGTATATGGTGACCGTAATGAGCATATTCTGAAGTCCGGTGACTGTATAGTGCCTTAGCTTGAAATACAGTGACTGTCACGTGTGAATGTGTCGTGGGCATGCATACTTTTAGAGGGCCGAGAGATAGTTTGTGTGCGTACGTGAAAGTGGTGTAGAAAGAGGGGGTGTCCCGTGGAGACAAGGAGAGATATGCCCTTCGTTTCTCTTTCCCGTGACTAATATTTTAGGAGAATATATAAACATTCACAACGTAGAACAAATATTTTTGGATGCACCATGCAATTAACTTTCATGTATAACATTGTACTATTGTATATGCTTATTTTCTTAGTGGCCGATTGTGTGTGTGGTGTGGTGGGCACATCATTTCTAGTTGTGGTGGGTCAACATGAGGACTCATGGGTCGGTTCCATCCTGCGCCACATAGGTTGGACCGAGACGCGTTATACGAAGACCCATGTGGAGGGACTCGGCATACAACACGAAGCTAGCTACCAGAGTCGCGGAGGACTCTATCCCCACTCGTGATAAGCCGATTATATATGATTTGTAACCCTAGGCCGTCAGTATGTTATAGAAGCTTGGGGGCTAGTTCGTCGATAGTATACACACACGCACAATGCCTGGTATTCACGTGTACTTTGTACACACCCCTATCACTAATATACAGTACCAGGAGTAGGCTTTTTCCTCAACTGCAAGGGTCCGAACTAGGGTAAAACTTTGCCTCGTATTACCATCCAGCCTAACAGTCAGGGATATCCTACCGAATGATATGATGGAATCATATCTGCCAACTACTAAGAGAGAGGTGTGTCTGGGGGGGCAATGTGTGCGAGAGAGGCCTAAAGATAATGTGCGTGCGGGAGACATGTAGGCACATATATGTGCGTATAGAGGGCTAGTAGAGACCATGTGTGTGTGTATATGCATGTGAGACAAATAGTGTTTTCCAACCGAGATTAGTGAAAAGAGTGGTACATAGTAGTCAGAAAGAGAGAGAGAGAGAGATACAGAGAGAGCATGTGCATGAGACTCCCCGACACCCCGAGAGAGATTGTGAGCATGTGTGAAAGAGAAATGCCGATGCATATAAAGTGTGTGCACTTATGCGGTAGATAGAGAGATATATAGCGCGTTTGTGAGAACGGGCCGAGGCATAGTGCATCTACTTGTAAAAGGTGGTTCTACGCATTAAATTAAAATATAAATGGCATTATTATTTTTGGATGAGATCATGAATTTTGCAAATTGTGTATGGACGAAAATCGGTCTATCAGACACCCATACTCTATTGAATTCTAGCATGTGCATGTGTTTATTTCATATTATCGATCCATAGAGTGAGAGTGGTTTGAAATACAGGCAGTGGATGCTTTTGCAATTCATATATAAACATTAATTAGTGCACTCCATGTTGTTAGTGTGAAGCACTCTATGCATCTATCACTTGCATGGATACATTCCAAATTGCTAGCTGCAAAATAGAATACATGTCGAATTCAACATAAAGGGGGTTTCAAAGATTCGAATTCATAGGAAGTGCATTCATCTATTTGAACCCGAGATAATGGCATTTGTAAATCGGATGTAAAAGGGGGCATCAATCTTTCTTGTGCGTTTGAACATGTTAATATATATTCATACGCATGTCTAACTTTTTTTTGCAACCAAGGAGATTATATCTGGAGCCATGCATGAATTGAGGTAAGTTGCATATTTTTTAATATATATTCGTGTACAATGTATATTCAAATGTACCCCCTCCATTCCAAAATAATTGTAGCTTTAGGATTTTCAAGAGTAAAGATTTGTGAAGTTTGACAAATCCTGAAAGTTCAATTCAAGAGAACCGAAAATGTTAATGCTTCTGCTCCCAAATATTGAACGAAGCGCCAAATAGGCCTCTGGTCACCCGAAACCGCGCGAGACTAATGTTTGGTGGTAGGAAATTACTCTCCTGACTCTGGCTCGTGCAGTCTATTGGCCCGATGTCCAAAGGTCTAAACCGGGGTAGGTTTGTAACTTCACCATGACGCCAGTCTCAACCGCCTCCGAGAAGCATTCATATGCCATGGGCGCCTAAACACCCATGCGCTCGGCCAAAATCTATCCCGCCCAGATTTGGGACACCTGAGATTACTGTCCTAC